>NC_137269.1:50184482-50229482 GCF_053477335.1 Acartia tonsa | reverse complement strand
ACCTAACCTAACCTAACCTAACCTAACCTAACCTAACCTAACCTAACCTAACCTAACCTAACCTAACCTAACCTAACCTAACCTAACCTAACCTAACCTAACCTAACCTAACCTAACCTAACCTAACCTAACCTAACCTAACCTAACCTAACCTAACCTAACCTAACCTAACCTAACCTAACCTAACCTAACCTAACCTAACCTAACCTAACCTAACCTAACCTAACCTAACCTAACCTAACCTAACCTAACCTAACCTAACCTAACCTAACCTAACCTAACCTAACCTAACCTAACCTAACCTAACCTAACCTAACCTAACCTAACCTAACCTAACCTAACCTAACCTAACCTAACCTAACCTAACCTAACCTAACCTAACCTAACCTAACCTAACCTAACCTAACCTAACCTAACCTAACCTAACCTAACCTAACCTAACCTAACCTAACCTAACCTAACCTAACCTAACCTAACCTAACCTAACCTAACCTAACCTAACCTAACCTAACCTAACCTAACCTAACCTAACCTAACCTAACCTAACCTAACCTAACCTAACCTAACCTAACCTAACCTAACCTAACCTAACCTAACCTAACCTAACCTAACCTAACCTAACCTAACCTAACCTAACCTAACCTAACCTAACCTAACCTAACCTAACCTAACCTAACCTAACCTAACCTAACCTAACCTAACCTAACCTAACCTAACCTAACCTAACCTAACCTAACCTAACCTAACCTAACCTAACCTAACCTAACCTAACCTAACCTAACCTAACCTAACCTAACCTAACCTAACCTAACCTAACCTAACCTAACCTAACCTAACCTAACCTAACCTAACCTAACCTAACCTAACCTAACCTAACCTAACCTAACCTAACCTAACCTAACCTAACCTAACCTAACCTAACCTAACCTAACCTAACCTAACCTAACCTAACCTAACCTAACCTAACCTAACCTAACCTAACCTAACCTAACCTAACCTAACCTAACCTAACCTAACCTAACCTAACCTAACCTAACCTAACCTAACCTAACCTAACCTAACCTAACCTAACCTAACCTAACCTAACCTAACCTAACCTAACCTAACCTAACCTAACCTAACCTAACCTAACCTAACCTAACCTAACCTAACCTAACCTAACCTAACCTAACCTAACCTAACCTAACCTAACCTAACCTAACCTAACCTAACCTAACCTAACCTAACCTAACCTAACCTAACCTAACCTAACCTAACCTAACCTAACCTAACCTAACCTAACCTAACCTAACCTAACCTAACCTAACCTAACCTAACCTAACCTAACCTAACCTAACCTAACCTAACCTAACCTAACCTAACCTAACCTAACCTAACCTAACCTAACCTAACCTAACCTAACCTAACCTAACCTAACCTAACCTAACCTAACCTAACCTAACCTAACCTAACCTAACCTAACCTAACCTAACCTAACCTAACCTAACCTAACCTAACCTAACCTAACCTAACCTAACCTAACCTAACCTAACCTAACCTAACCTAACCTAACCTAACCTAACCTAACCTAACCTAACCTAACCTAACCTAACCTAACCTAACCTAACCTAACCTAACCTAACCTAACCTAACCTAACCTAACCTAACCTAACCTAACCTAACCTAACCTAACCTAACCTAACCTAACCTAACCTAACCTAACCTAACCTAACCTAACCTAACCTAACCTAACATAGGCTAGCCCACCCAAATCCTGCACAGATGCACACTTGCACACCAAGGTAGGTAAGAATAACGTGCGGGCTAAGTGTGCGGAATGAGGTAGGTTTCAACTTAGTCTTTTTTTATTGGAGTATCAAGGGGGTTCAATGTTTTGGGGCATAACTTCCTTATTTATTGACCGATTTTAACCATCCAGACCTCTATGGAAACGGGGGAAGCTAACCAATACAGCCAGGGTGTTTTAAAAGGGGAGGAGGGTGGGGGGAGGGGAGAAAAAGGGAAGGAAGCTAACCAAAGTTAACTTTTTATCATATATTGTCTGTTTTTAGTGATGAAGTATCCATGGATAGGTGAACTTTGGGGGATTTTTCAAGGGGGAGGGGGGGGGGGGAGGGAGAAGGGAAGGAATCTAACCTAACCATCATAACTTCCTTATTTATTGTCCGATTTTAACCATCCAGGCCTCTATGGAAATGGGGGAAACTGCCCAATACAGCCAGGGTGTTTTTAAAGGGGTGGGGGGTGGGGGGAGGGGAGAAAAAGGGAAGGAAGCTAACCAAAGTTAACTTTTTATCATATATTGTATGTTTTTAGTGATGAAGTTATCCATGGATAGGTGAACTTTGGGGGATTTTTCAAGGGCGAGGGGGGGGGGGAAGGGATCTAACCTAACCATCATAACTTCCTTATTTATTGTCCGATTTTAACCATCAAGACCTCTATGGAAATGGGGGAAGCTAACCAATACAGCCAGGGCAGTGGGGGGGGGGGGGTGACCTAACCTAACATTGTTGATTTTTCTAAAAATGTTCAGGGGAGTGGGGGGACCTAAACAAACATTTTTAAGGGGGGGGGGAGACCTAACCTAACATTGTAAATTTTTCTAAAAATGTTCAGGGGGGTGGGGGGACCTAAAGATACATTATTTAGGGGGGGGGATGACCTAACCTAACATTGAAAATTTTTTTAAAAATGTTCAGAGAGGTGGGGGGACCTAACCTAACATTTTTCAGAGGGTGGGGTGACCTAACCTAACATTGAAAATTTTTTTAAAAATGTTCAGAGAGGTGGGGGGACCTAAAAAAACATTTTTCAGAGGGTGGGGTGACCTAACCTAATATTGTAAATTTTTCTAAAAATGTTCAGGGGGTGGGGGGACCTAAAAAAACATTTTTCAGGGGGGGGGAGGGTGACCTAACCTAACATTGTTAATTTTTCTAAAAATGTTCAGGGGCGTGGGGGAGTCTCGACGGGGGGGAGAGACCCCCCCACCCCCCCAAAAAAAAATTTTTTTTTTAAATTTTTTAATTTTTTTTGTCAGGGACATGGAGGTGACTCCCTCGAAATTTTTTTTTTTTAATTTTTTTATCAGGGACATAGGGGTGACCAAACCCCCCCAAAAACCTAACTTCTTTGTTTATGGACCGATTTTAAAAATTCTTTCAACATCCCTTAGGGTTGGAGGTGGGGGAGTCTCGGCGGGCGGGAGGGGCCCCCCTACCCCCCCCAAAAAAATTTTTTTTTAAAAATTTTTTTATTATTTTTTTTGTCAGGGACATTGGGGTGACCCCCTCAAAAATTTTTTTAAAAAATTTTTTTTGTCAGGGACATGGGGGTGACCACACCCCCTCAAAAACGATAACACGATAAACAGAGTAATATTCAAAGCAGATTCATGGGATGGTTTAGGGAATGGGTTCGATCCCTACTTGTTTTAACACAATAAACAAAGTAATATTCCATGCAGATTCATAGGGTGGTTTAAGGAATGGGTTCAATCCGGGAATGGGTTCGATCCGGGAATGGGTTCGATCCCCACTTGTTTTAACACAATAATGGTTAAGGGAATGGGTTCGATCCCCACTTGTTTTAACACAACAATGGTCTAAAAATGTTCAGGGGGGGGATGTTTGGTTAGGTCATCCCCCCCCAAAACATTTTTAAGAATAATCAACAATATTTGGTTAGGTCACCCCCAACCCCCTGAACATTTTTTTAAAAATCAAATTTTTTGAAACTTTAAACGAGTGTAGCGCGCAAACCCCTTTAGCTAGAGTCAAGCAATTAATTTCATTCAAAAGCTCTCAAAACGTACATGCAATTTGCCGTGTTTAAAAGCCAAATCGTTCAAGGAATTGCCCTGTACGATTAAAAATCTGATTTTGCTTAAAATCGCCCTAGTCTAACCTAAAGTTTCAAATTTTGCTTTTTTTTTTACATGCGCTGATAAATATTAACTGCCCCTTGCCTATGGTGAAACCTAGAACCCTCTAGGTTGAGTGAATCACGCAACCTTTCCAAAAATAGAAAAAACCTAACCTAATTTTCAAATCGTTATTACTCGGTAACCACTGAACCGAATTGGACAAGACCAACGTGGTTGAACGTGTCTTGACAAGACAATTATTTTGAGTACTTACACGTCATTGTAGCTCAAAAATTGACTGTTTGACAGATGTATTTTTAACATTTTTAAAAAAAAATGTCAAATGATTTTTTTAAACTTTAACAATGATCTAAAAATGTTCAGGGGGGGATGTTTGGTTAGGTCATCCCCCCCCCCCCAACATTTTTAAGAAAAATCAACAATATTTGGTTAGGTCACCCCCACCCCCCTAATCATTTTTTAAAAAATCAAATTTTTTGAAACTTTAAACGAGTGTAGCGCGCGAACCCCTTTAGCTAGAGTCCAGCAATTAATTTCATTAAAAAGCTCTCAAAACGTACATGCGATTTGCCGTCTTTAAAAGCCAAATCAATTCAGGAATCGCCCTGTACGATTAAAAACTTGATTTTGCTAAAAATCGCCCTAGTCTAACCTAAAGTTTCGAATTTTGCGCTTTTTTTTACATGCGCTGATAAATATTTACTGCCCCTTGCCTATGGTGAAAACTAGAACCCTGTAGGTTGAGTGAATCACGCAACCTTTCCAAAAATAGAAAAAACCTAACCTAATTTTCAAATCGTTATTACTCGGTAACCACTGAACCGAATTGGACAAGACCAACGTGGTTGAACGCGTCTTGACAAGACAATTATTTTGAGTACTTACACGTCATTGTAGCTCAAAAATTGACTGTTTGACAGATGTATTTTTAACATTTTTTAAAAAAATGTCAAATGATTTTTTGAAACTTTAAATGAATGTAGCGGACGAACCACTGGACCAATCGGTCTAAAATTAAAACCATTCAAAATTTCTTAAAATGTACATGCGATTTGCCGTCTTTAAAAGCCAAATCGTTCCAGGAATCGCCCTGTACGATTAAAAATCTGATTTTGCTTAAAATCGCCCTAGTCTAACCTAAATTTTCGAATTTTGCACTTTTTTTTACATGCGCTGATAAATATTAACTGCCCCGTGCCTATGATGAAAACTAGAAACCTCTAGGTTGAGTGAATCACGCAACCTCTACAAAAATAGGAAAAACATAACCTTATTTTCAAATCGTTATTACTCGGTAACCACTGAACCGAATTGGACAAGACCAACGTGGTTAAACGTGTCTAGATCAGACAATTATTTTGAGTACTTACACGTTTCTGTACCTCTAACCTAACTGATTTGAGATAAAAAAAACTAAAAAGACGTTTTTTGATCTCATTTCGGTTAGGTTAGACCTAGGAAGCTGGTTAAGTACTCTAAATACGCGTCTCAATGAGACAAACAACTTCTCTTTCCATAGTCTGGAGCTGAGACTAATTTTAAGACACGTTTTACAAGGTAAAGCGATGAGGCCAAAAATTACGTTTCATAGGTTAAGTTAGGTTACGGTGAACCACTGGACCGATTTGGACATGACCAACGTGGTTGAATTCGTCTTGAAAAGACGAATTTTTAGAGTACTTACACGTCAATATAGCTCAAAAATTGACTGATTGACGTCAATTTTAGAAAATTTTAGGATTTTGAAGAAAAAAATTACAAGTGTCTTTTTTAGTTTTTCGAGGCTGGAGGCCGCCAGAGGCCTCTGGCGAGGTCGATTACATCGGACACTTTTGAAGAGCTCGTCGCGCTGATATCCGTAGACACTTAAAATGTTAGATTCGGTCAACTAGAACCGAAGTTACGACTTTTCTTAATCTAGACAAAATTAAGGATTAATATGTAAGTTTCAAAATATGGTCTATTTTCTGGGGTATAGGTTAAAAATCGAACCTAACCAAAGAGGAGTCGATTTTTTATAAATTTTTTTTTACAGACTTCAAGGACATGCCCATGAAAGCTTAAGTTAGAAAAAGCTAGGATTTTTGTTGAAAAATAAGCGCGCTACAGGCCTCGCACACTTTTTTGGCTTTTGGCACAGTTTGCAAGTGTGCGGCACAGAGCTAGGTTTGAGGCCTAACCTAAGCTACTTTTAAGCTACTTTTTAGGTTAGCATTTTTTAGGGAAGCCCTTACTAGTCCCAAACTACCTATTAACAAATTTGCTAACCTAAAAATGTTAATATTTAATAGCTAGGTTTACTGCCTTAACCTAGTTTCTGCACAAAAGGGTGGCCTAGCCTAACCTAACCTAACCTAACCTAACCTAACCTAACCTAACCTAACCTAACCTAACCTAACCTAACCTAACCTAACCTAACCTAACCTAACCTAACCTAACCTAACCTAACCTAACCTAACCTAACCTAACCTAACCTAACCTAACCTAACCTAACCTAACCTAACCTAACCTAACCTAACCTAACCTAACCTAACCTAACCTAACCTAACCTAACCTAACCTAACCTAACCTAACCTAACCTAACCTAACCTAACCTAACCTAACCTAACCTAACCTAACCTAACCTAACCTAACCTAACCTAACCTAACCTAACCTAACCTAACCTAACCTAACCTAACCTAACCTAACCTAACCTAACCTAACCTAACCTAACCCTAACCTAACCTAACCTAACCTAACCTAACCTAACCTAACCTAACCTAACCTAACCTAACCTAACCTAACCTAACCTAACCTAACCTAACCTAACCTAACCTAACATAGGCTATAACACCCTTTTCTCGCACAGATGCACACTTGCACACCAAGGTAGGTAAGAATAACGTGCGGGCTAAGTGTGCTGAATGAGGTAGGTTTCAACTTAGTCTTTTTTTATTGGAGTATCGAGGGGGTTCAATGTTTTGGGGCATAACTTCCTTATTTATTGACCGATTTTAACCATCCAGACCTCTATGGAAACGGGGGAAGCTAACCAATACAGCCAGGGTGTTTTAAAAGGGGAGGGGGGTGGGGGGAGGGGAGAAAAAGGGAAGGAAGCTAACCAAAGTTAACTTTTTATCATATATTGTCTGTTTTTAGTGATGAAGTATCCATGGATAGGTGAACTTTGGGGGATTTTTCAAGGGGGAGGGGGGGGGGGAGGGAGAAGGGAAGGAATCTAACCTAACCATCATAACTTCCTTATTTATTGTCCGATTTTAACCATCCAGGCCTCTATGGAAATGGGGGAAACTGCCCAATACAGCCAGGGTGTTTTTAAAGGGGTGGGGGGTGGGGGGAGGGGAGAAAAAGGGAAGGAAGCTAACCAAAGTTAACTTTTTATCATATATTGTATGTTTTTAGTGATGAAGTTATCCATGGATAGGTGAACTTTGGGGGATTTTTCAAGGGCGAGGGGGGGGGGGGGGAGGGATCTAACCTAACCATCATAACTTCCTTATTTATTGTCCGATTTTAACCATCCAGACCTCTATGGAAATGGGGGAAGCTAACCAATACAGCCAGGGAAGTGGGGGGGGGGGGGGGGTGACCTAACCTAACATTGTTGATTTTTCTAAAAATGTTCAGGGGAGTGGGGGGACCTAAACAAACATTTTTCAGGGGGGGGGGGGAGACCTAACCTAACATTGTAAATTTTTCTAAAACTGTTCAGGGGTGTGGGGGAACCTAAAAAAACATTTTTCAGGGGGGGGGGGTGACCTAACCTAACATTGTTAATTTTTCTAAAAATGTTCAGGGGGGTGGGGGGACCTAAAAAAACATTTTTCAGGGGGGGGGGGGGTGACCTAACCTAACATTATAAATTTTTCTAAATATGTCCAGGGGAATGGGGGGACCTAAAAAAACATTTTTCAGGGGGGGAGGTGACCTAACCTAACATTATAAATTTTTCTAAAAATGTTCAGGGGGGTAAGGGGACCTAAACAAACATTTTTCAGGGGGAGTTGGTGACCTAACCTAACATTGTTAATTTTTCTAAATTTTTTTTAATTTTTTTTGTCAGGGACATGGGGGTGACCCCCTTGAAATTTTTTTTTAAAATTTTTTTTGTCAGGGACATAGGGGTGACCAAACCTCCCAAAAAACCTAACTTCTTTGTTTATGGACCGATTTTAAAAATTCTTTCATTATCCCTTAGGGTTGGAGGTGGGGGAGTCTCGGCGGGGGGGAGAGACCCCCCAACCCCCCCAAAAAAAAATTTTTTTTTTTTAATTTTTTTTTTTTATTTTCTTGTCAGGGACATTGGGGTGACCCCCTAGAAATTTAAAAAAAAAAAATTTTTTTTGTCAGTGACATAGGGGTGACCACACCCCCCCAAAAACGATAACACGATAAACAGAGTAATATTCAAAGCAGATTCATAGGGTGGTTAAGGGAATGGGTTCGATCCCTACTTGTTTTAACACAATAAACAGAGTAATATTCCATGCCAATTCATAGGATGGTTTAGGGAATGGGTTCAATCCGGGAATGGGTTCGATCCAGGAATGGGTTCGATCCCTACTTGTTTTAACACAATAATGGTTAAGGGAATGGGTTCGATCCCCACTTGTTTTAACACAACAATGGTCTAAAAATGTTCAGGGGGGGGATGTTTGGTTAGGTCAACCCCCCCCCAAACATTTTTAAGAAAAATCAATAATATTTGGTTAGGTCACCCCCACCCCCCTGAACATATTTTTAAAAATCAAATTTTTTGAAACTTTAAACGAGTGTAGCGCGCGAACCCCTTTAGCTAGAGTCCAGCAGTTAAATTCATTCAAAAGCTCTCAAAACGTACATGCGATTTGCCGTGTTTAAAAGCCAAATCGTTCAAGGAATCGCCCTGTACGATTAAAAACCTGATTTTGCTTAAAATTGCCCTAGTCTAACCTAAAGTTTCAAATTTTGCGCTTTTTTTTACATGTGCTGATAAATTATAATTGCCGTTTGCCAATGGTGAAAACTAGAACCCTGTAGGTTGAAGGAATCACGCAACCTTTCAAAAAATAGAAAAAACCTAACCTAATTTTCAAATCGTTATTACTCGGTAACCACTGAACCGATTTGGACAAGACCAACGTGGTTGAACGCGTCTTGACAAGACAATTATTTTGAGTACTTACACGTCATTGTAGCTCAAAAATTGACTGTTTGACAGATGTATTTTTAACATTTTTTAAAAAAAGTTCGATCCCCACTTGTTTTAACACAACAATGGTCTAAAAATGTTCAGGGGGGGGATGTTTGGTTAGGTCAACCCCCCCCCCAAACATTTTTAAGAAAAATCAATAATATTTGGTTAGGTCACCCCCAACCCCCTGAACATTTTTTTAAAAATCAAATTTTTGTGAAACTTTAAACAAGTGTAGCGCGCGAACCCCTTTAGCTAGAGTCCAGCAGTTAATTTCATTCAAAAGCTCTCAAAACGTACATGCGATTTGCTGTGTTTAAAAGCCAAATCGTTCAAGGAATCGCCCTGTACGATTAAAAATCTGATTTTGCTAAAAATCGCCCTAGTCTAACCTAAAATTTCGATTTTTGCACTTTTTTTTACATGCGCTGATATATATTTACTGCCCCTTGCTTATGGTGAAAACTAAAACCCTGTAGGTTGAGTGAATCACGCAACCTTTCCAAAAATAGGAAAAACCTAACCTAATTTTCAAATCGGTATTACTCGGTAACCACTGAACCGAATTGGACAAGACCAACGTGGTTGAACGCGTCTTGACAAGACAATTATTTTGAGTACTTACACGTCATTGTAGCTCAAAAATTGACTGTTTGACAGATGTATTTTTAACATTTTTTTGAAAAAATGTCAAATGATTTTTTGAAACTTTAAATGAATGTAGCGGATGAACCACTGGACCAATCGGTTCAAAATCAAAACCATTCAAAAGCTCTCAAAATGTACATGCGATTTGCCGTCTTTAAAAGCCAAATCGTTCCAGGAATCGCCCTGTACGATTAAAAATCTGATTTTGCTTAAAATCGCCCTAGTCTAACCTAAAGTTTCAAATTTTGCACTTTTTTTTACATGCGATGATAAATATTAACTGCCCCGTGCCTATGATGAAAACTAGAACACTCTAGGTTGAGTGAATCACGCAACCTTCACAAAAATAGGAAAAACCTAACCTAATTTTCAAATCGTTATTACTCGGTAACCACTGAACCGAATTGGACAAGACCAACGTGGTTAAACGTGTCTAGATCAGACAATTATTTTGAGTACTTACACGTTTCTGTACCTCAAACCTAACTGATTTGAGATAAAAAAAAACTAAAAAGACGTTTTTTGATCTCATTTCGGTTAGGTTAGACCTAGGAAGCTCGTTAAGTACTCTAAAGACGCGTCTCAATGAGACAAACAACTTCTCTTTCCATGGTCTGAAGCTGAGACTAATTTTAAGACACGTTTTACAAGGTAAAGCGATGAGGCCAAAAAATACGTTTCATAGGTTAAGTTAGGTTACGGTGAACCACTGGACCGATTTGGACATGACCAACGTGGTTGAATTCGTCTTGAAAAGACGAATTTTTAGAGTACTTACACGTCAATATAGCTCAAAAATTGACTGATTGGCGTCAATTTTAGAAAATTTTAGGATTTTGAAGAAAAAAATTACAAGTGCTTTTTTTAGTTTTTCGAGGCTGGAGGCCGCCAGAGGCCTCTGGCGAGGTCGATTACATCGGACACTTTTGAAGAGCTCGTCGCGCTGATATCCGTAGACACTTAAAATGTTAGATTCGGTCAACTAGAACCGAAGTTACGACTTTTCTTAATCTAGACAAAATTAAGGATTAATATGTAAGTTTCAAAATATGGTCTATTTTCTGGGGTATAGGTTAAAAATCGAACCTAACCAAAGAGGAGTCGATTTTTTATAAATTTTTTTTTACAGACTTCAAGGACATGCCCATGAAAGCTTAAGTTAGAAAAAGCTAGGATTTTTGTTGAAAAATAAGCGCGCTACAGGCCTCGCACACTTTTTTGGCTTTTGGCACAGTTTGCAAGTGTGCGGCACAGAGCTAGGTTTGAGGCCTAACCTAAGCTACTTTTAAGCTACTTTTTAGGTTAGCATTTTTTAGGGAAGCCCTTACTAGTCCCAAACTACCTATTAACAAATTTGCTAACCTAAAAATGTTAATATTTAATAGCTAGGTTTACTGTCTTAACCTAGTTTCTGCACAAAAGGGTGGCCAAGCCTAACCTAACCTAACCTAACCTAACCTAACCTAACCTAACCTAACCTAACCTAACCTAACCTAACCTAACCTAACCTAACCTAACCTAACCTAACCTAACCTAACCTAACCTAACCTAACCTAACCTAACCTAACCTAACCTAACCTAACCTAACCTAACCTAACCTAACCTAACCTAACCTAACCTAACCTATTTTTTTATTAAATATATCAAGTATATATCTTTTCATTAAAAACACAAGTATTTTTTTACCTGTTTCTAGTATGCTGAAATTTGTGCAGCTGTTAAGTCTTCTTAAAAGTAGATCAACTAATTGTGATACATATTTTAATATATTTTATAGCTCTATATATTTATTTAGCATCTAGGTGAAGCACTAAGACTCAGTATTGGGAAGTCTTCTTCTAATGATAATTATTTTAACCTAATTATAGAAAAGCTTCTCTTTAAAGAAATTAAATATTGTTTTTTTTAAATCTACTAAATTTTTTTTAAACTACGAATTAATTTTGTTACTTTTTCAAAATGAATAGATGTTTTGCTAAATAAAATTCTTGATGCTGTGAGTATTGGTGCAAAAAATATGACGTAACAAAAAAAATTAGCCAATGAGAGGCCACTATAAATTTTACCATTAATCAATAACGGCCTCTCATTGGCTATTTTTTTTTGTTACGTCATATTTTTTGCACCAATACTGACAGCATCAAATTCTTAGTTAGATCTTTCTCGTTGGATACTATTTATGTTTATTTTGTTTATGTAATATGGCAAATCTATCTCTTTACTAAGGTAAATTAACTCTTAAAGTCTCATTCAAAAAAGGCTATAAAAAGAATTTTAAAAAAATTGTATTTGATGTAATATACAATAAAAAATCACGCAACCTATATCAAACTAACATATTTACACAAGAGTAATAGGATGTTTGTCTGTCTGTTTTTTATAGCCTTGAATAAAGGGAGGTTGATACCCCCCCCCTCCCTTCTCTTCATCCTTTTATCTTGTACATTTTTAAATATCTCAAGGGATAAGACAATGGATGATAGTAAATGTACATCCCTAATGATAACAAAATTACCCCTTTTGTTTTGAAATACTTTTTTTGGCAAATAAGCTAAATTTCTTGTGAAGTACAACTTTTTATAATTTAGATTTTGTGCATTATTAAAAATTTATAAATATTTATTCTTATTTCTTGATTTAACTAATTTAAATGATTGTTACTTCAAGATTAAATGTTATTTTGTACTGCTAAAGACTGCCTCTAATTTATAATTTAGCTTTAACTTTTGATTGGTCACTATTTTTTTTAAAAAGTGAAGCTACCCATTCAAAAAAAATTATAAAAGTTGTATTTGATATAAATTATAATAAAAAAAATCATGCAACCTCCATCAAACTAAAATCTTTATATAAGAGTAATATGACGTTTGTCTGTCTGTATTTAGAATGAGGGGAGGTTGATATCCCACCCTTCACCCTTTTAACTTGTATATTTATGAAAATCTTAAGGGATAAGAGAATAAACAATAATAATAATGATAACAAAATTACCCCTTTTGTCACTGGCGGAATCATCTAATGAAAACTTTGGAAACAGTTACTAGAAATATCAATCTAGATTTAATCAAAGTACCCAAAGTTCTGATAGACAGACACATGCACAGACATCCTGTTACTTTTATATAAAGTTGCTTCACTCCTAGTCCTCAGGGGAGGGTGAGGGAGGTTAGAAGAATATCCTTAAACCAATCACAAGATATTCTTAAAGCCTACCTGAAAAGTACAACTCGTTCGACCAACAGTTTTAGATCTAAAGCTAAAGATTCAAACAAATAGTCCCAACGCTCCTTAAGGTCTAATGAAAACTTTGGAAACTGGCAGTTACTAGAAATATCAATCTAGATTTAACTAAAGTACCCAAAATTCTGACAGACAGACACATGCATAAACTCAGAGACATCGTCTTACTTTTATATAACGTTTCTTCACTCCAAGCATCTAGGGGAGGGTGTGGGAGGTTAAAAGAATATCCTAAAACCAATCACAAGACATTCATAAAGCTGAAAAGTACAACACGTTCAGCCAACAGTTTTAGATCTTAAGCTAAGCTTCAAACAAATAGTGGCAACGCCCCAAGAGGCATATAGACTATAGAGGCACTTGTGGGGGGGAGGGGGGGGGAGGAATGCAAACCTTGCCCATTTTCAATTTTTGAATTAAAAAGAAAAAGAAGAAAAAAATTTTAGGAGCGATTTATTTTGGGTGGATGGTTGTACCCTCCCTTAAAATAGTTATAAACCTCCCCTGGACATTAACAGTTCAGCAGTTTGCAAGCTCTTTTGGAACACACAGACAGACAGACACACATATACAAAGACTCAGAGACATCATGTTACTATTATATAAGTATACCTAGTATTGTTTTTTTAAATATATTTTTAAAGCGAAGCTTTTCTATAATTAGTGTCAGTCTGCCCCTCCGTCCTTAATGAATATTTTTTTTGTTAATTTAGGAATGTTAGAATTGTCCTATTAATTTCAAACTTTGCATGGTGATTCCTGTAGTAGTTAGGTACAATTTAGAAAGTGTAGCAACTCTATAAACGTTTCAGGAATGTCTGTATGTTCATTTTAAACATGTTGATTTTTAACTTTTTTTACAACAAATGTTAATATTATATAATGATCTGATTAATCTGAGATTTGGAATACTGATTCCTTAGACAACAAAATACAATGTTATTAGCGAAGCATCTCTATAATGAAGTTCTAAAAAAGTAAGTATGTCCTTAAATATTATACTGTATTTAAGTATTTTTTCAACAAATACACTCACAATTTTGTTTCAAATTTTATATATATATATTCAGTTCTGACACTCTACAAGTGAAAATGTTTGTTTGTCCTACAGTTTCAGAGCTTTGCTTTTGTGGATGTTCTCATCCTTGTTAATTATAGAAAAACAACTCTATAATGCAAAGAACTGTATTTTAAAAACATATTTATACAGAGAACAATTAATAATTCCTAAATTACTAATTGTGGCCAAATCATTATTCTACAATCTTTATATTTATCAATTCCGGGTCGGTAAAGCATGCCTGTGGTAATATCAAGGTTTATTTCTATCTCAATACCAAATTTAATAATTTAGAAGCTTAATTGACAAAAATCTTAGAGGGAAAATTTTTTATAACTAAAAAAAAAATAATTTTAAGATAACACTTGAAATTTAAAGAAATTTTATCAAAATTTGGCTACAGACTTGCTTTGTACAGAAATCAAATCAAAATATTTATAATAAATATTCAAATCTATTTTTTAATCTATAATTATCATGGAATTTGAAAAAAATATTTCATTTTTTTAAGAATTAAAAGTAGATTTGAATACTTATCAAAAATATATATAACCTTACATGCTAAATACAAGAGGGGGGGGGGAAGTTTTGACACATTTGCAGAAACAGTGAGTATATTCTTTATCTTTGGACAGAGAGGATAGGTTATTAGGGATAAAATCATTCTTATTTGATAGATTTCCCCTAGCTTTAAGATTTTTTGGATAGGCCTGCAGGTTCAGGAGCTGCAGGCCTCCAGGTGGTTTCTGGACAGGTAAATATAAAAATTAAATTTTTTTGAAGAGTTAACCCTTACAGATCGGGGGGGGGGGGGGCTCCAAGAGCACCCCCCTCTAGTTTTTTCAATCTCATTTTTTTTGTAGGTAAGATGGAGTGCTGTGACTTCATGACTTTTTAAGTTTAGTAATTATATGTCGGCAAGAGTTGATTTTATTAGGATATCTGGTCTGTGTCGGTCCTGGTGTCCGGTCAAAGTTGGTTGGGTAGCACCAAAATTAGATAAAAATTCTAAAAAAATCTTAATTTCTACATTATGACTTTTGTGTATAAGGAGAAACCTAAAATTTTTTTGGTGAATACTTAGATATCAATGACCTTCTGAGAAAAAATGTGTTATGACCGTTTGACCGCTCCCTGACCGACTTTATGACCGATTTTTGTCTGGCTTTTACTACAGACATATATCATGAATATCGTGGCTTCTATTACAGCTAGAGTCCTATAATTTTTTTGGTAAATCCTTGAGCAACATCAAACAGATAAAAATATTAATCGGCGCCGCCAACCGCCGTTTTACCGCCGTAACCGCCGAAAATGGCGGTTTCCGTTATTTGCCGTTTTTTGGCAATGATCAGAAAAAGTAATTTGGAGCCCCCCCCCCTGATCTATTAAGATGGGAATTGGGGCCCGAGCTGTAAGGGTTAAGGTCAACTTATAAAACAAAATATGCATCTTTTTTCTTCAAGTATGTAAATAACATTGAAAAATATGCATATTTTATGTTTTATAAGTTGACCTCTTAATTTTTTTTTTATTTTTGCCTGTCCAGAGACCACCTGGTGGCCTGCAGCCCCTGAATCTGGAGGCCTGCAGCTCCTGAACCTGGAGGCCATCAAAAAGAATCTTAAAATTGGGGGAAATTTATCAAATAAGAATGATTTTATCTTTAATAACCTATCCTCTCAGTCCAAAGATAAAGCCAATACACACTGTTTACGCAAATGTGTCAAAACTTCCGCCCCTTTTATATTTAAAAGTTATATGAATAAATAGCACAGCATTAAATATACTATCTTTTCATAAATAATCTTCTAAAATTTCAATATCTCTAATACTTAAGTAGATTAAATTATGTTTCCTTTTTTAAAATCCTTCAATAAGAAAGTAAGACACATTCAACCTTTTTTTTTGGCTTTATGTTAGTTGGACAAACCTAACAACATTATTGACACCCTAGCTATAGAGTTGCTGCACTGCATATCATATTCAATATCTATAGTATTGTTTTATAGATTATATAGTTGAAATATAGTTTAATTACTTTAGCCAAAAAAGTAATAAATTCTTTAAATTTGGTTTTATAGATAAGATAGTAAGAATTTATGAAAAAAAAATGTGTTGAATTCCAATGGCCAACAAATAATAATAAATTCTTTTTATTTGGACTATTTTTATAAAACAATACTAGATATGACTTTTCATCATGGTTTAGAACTTGTTTGAATACAGCTCAGATAAATTAGATTCTAAGCCATGTTGGGTGAAGTTTACAAACATACATATAGGACAAAGCAATAAGATAATAAAAAGTATTTAAATATCATGAATACCCAAACCTTACCAAAATCAAATCAAGAAATTTAAATAAGGAAAAAATCTAATTATTTCTCCCTCTAAAGTATATACTTAAGTATTAAAAAAGCTGCTTATAATATAATCATAAAAAATTTTATACTAAAGATTTTCAATTTTCAGTGTGTTTGAAATATTTAATTATGGAATAATTAGAAAAATCTTACTTAATTACTCTCATTGATTTAGTAAAAGTGTGGTTAATATTGATGATGAGTAATTCAAATGTATTTATCTTGGAAACATTTGCAGACAGAAAGAGAAGGACTTTGGAAGATTGTGATCTGTCCTGAAATAATACTTGTTTACTAGTTTAAGAAAAAAAAATTTATGTTGCGTTTAAGTCTCTAGGTAAAAAAAATTTTTGTGATTTCTCTTGGGGGGTTGGTGGTACCCTCTCTTTCAATAGTTATAAACCTTCCAGAGACCTACAAGAAGCTACCCTGTTAAGAAGATCCCAATCAGTTTAGCAGTTAGCAAGATTCTTTGTACAGACAAACATCCTGATATTTAATTATGAGGGTATACAGAATAAGAAAACAGAATAGAAAAGACAAACATGATATTTAGAAAGATACAGATACAAACTAAATATTACTATTGAAATATAAAGTTAAAAAACTGTTATAAGGTTAAAAAGTTTAATTGTAATTGAATAAATAAGATATATTATTTTTTAAAAATTAAATTAAAATAATTATATAAGTCAAAATAGATGTATATGAAATATAGATAGATAATATAAATTTTTAGATATTTATATGCATAGATGAATATCTTACCTACCTTTATGTTGTAGATAATTATATCTCACTTCCTCTTTTAGCCCCTAAAAAATATTACAATTTTAAAAAGTAGTATTGTATATATGATACTAGAGTTTAAGAGCAAGAACTTCATTCTTAAATAGATTCCAATTTTCAACATGCAAAAAGTGATCTATAAAGCTTCACCTCCATTACTATGTCTGTAAACTATGGAATGCTTGTTTTTGGACTTAAATTTTAAGATTTTATTAAATTAATAGTTATAAACCTTGAACATAAGCGCGGCCAGCTCGGAGTACAAGCTCATCTTTGTCCAAAGATTTTTTTGTTCTTAAAGCTTCTTATAGTGGGGTCAAATGTCCTGATTGGTCAAGAAGTTTTGCCGCTAGGGCCATTTTAAAAAAGTCCGGTTATATGTGGCGCACCCTGTAATACTATATAAGAATACTAGCAGCTTCACCCCTAGCCTCTAGGGGCTTTGCCACAAGAGGTAATTAAAAAAAAACTAAGTACCCCCACTAAGGTAACCCCACTACTTTCCGTTAAATAAAAAAAAAAATTAAGTACCCCCACTAAGGTGCCCCCACTGCTTTCTATTTAAAAAAAAAAAATGAGGGGATTTTATTGTTTTTGGGGGGTTGGGGGTGTCCCATTCCCCCAAGAAAATAGCCTAAAACCAACAAAGTACCAGTAGGTATATACCCTGAAGAGTAGAATCCGATTGGTTCAGTGTTTACCAAGATCTTAAGGGACAGACAGACATCAAGCTACTTTGTAATATAGATAATCAATCTTATATATTTATAGATAAATCAAGCTTACCATGTCCCCTAAGTATTTCTGCTACTTTAACTTTTCCTTTTTTTATTTCTTCAGAGTCCCTTTGAGATTGCTTCAGGGCCTCATCTAGTGCTGTTTCACCTATAAATTTGATAAATTATTAGATATGTATATTAAAAATTAATGTATAAATCTTGAAATACAAATGGGGCATTAAAGCATAAAAAATCAAGAAGATGAATATTGAATCTAAATAATCTAAAGTCTATTTATGGCTCTCCTTTACAGGGAGCTTCTTACAGGTTTTCACAAACTATATAATTGAAATATATCTCTCTGTGGTGTTCACAAAAATTTGACAAGGAGATAATCTCTAAGAAATTTATTTTAGGGATTCCTAATATAAACATTACATAAAATATTTTTCTTCTAGCTTCAAAAATAGCAAAATAAAGATTGTTAAATAAAAGGGTAAAGGAAACAAAATATATTTTACCCCACACAAAGTAAAATTTCCATAGAGATTGTCATTGTTTTAAATTCATAATGATATAGATAGAAATATCCTCCTAAAATTTCCTGTTATAAATACATATGTTATAGATATACAATAGAACATTAGATAGATAGATAAACAGATAGATAGATAGATAGATAGATAGATAGTTAGATAGATAGATAAATAGATAGATAGATAGATAGATAGATAGATAGATAGATAGATAGATAGATAGACGGATAGATATATAGATAGATAGATAGATAAATAGATAGATAAATAGATAGATAGGTAGATTGATAAATTGTGTAATTTAGAGTAGAATTATAGATACACAGGGAAATAAATATAGAAAAGTATAATTTTGTAATATATGTATAGTAAGTTAGATAGATAGATGTATGTGATGGAAATATAGTGTTATAATAATATTATGTAACTAACCATCATTATTCTTGGCGTTGATGTCAGCTTGATGATCTAATAAGAGCTCATCAATATCAGTACCTCCATACCATGCTGCCCACATAAAACTTGTACTTCCTAGATATAAATATATTAGATTTAGTATATATTGTGTAGTTTAGAGTAGAATTAGAGATACACAGAGAAATATATTAGAATAGTATAATTTTGTAATATATGTATAGTAAGATAGATAGATAGATATTTATGTGATAGAAATAAAGTATTAATATAATAATAATATTTTGTAACTAACCCCTTTTATCCTTAGCATTAATATCAGCTCCATGTTCTAATAAGAACTTCACTAAATCAGTACGTCCAAACAATAATGCATACATAAGACTTGTCCTTCCTAGATATAAATATATTAGATTTATCATATGTTGTGTAGTTTAGAATAGAGTTATAGATACACAGAGAAATAGAAAAGTAATAAGTATATATTGGTGGATAAGTTGGGTAAATTATCTAACCATGATTATTTGTAGCTTTTATCTCAAAGTTTTCAGTTAATTTTGTTGTTACCTCAATGTACTTCAAATATTTACCCAACACCCCCCCCCCTCTACCTACTAATATTTCAAAATTAAATTGAAAAAAAGGTTAGCCATAACTCTTGTATTATATGTCTGCAGAGGATTCCTAAAACTGAAGGGCCTACAACTGTGGTGCCCTAACCATCAGGGAGTAAGGGAGGGGACAATGGGCAATTAATTCAATTTAAGCGTTTGCTGAAAAGCAATGAAAACCAGATTTATCACAAAAATATTACCAAAATTGTAAAGGAATCATGGTAACCTAATTTAGAACAAAATTAGTTCTAAGAAAAAAATCATTTACTTAAAAATTAAATTATCAATACATCACAATGTAGTAAACATTCTGTAATTAATCACTAGAACAATCTTGTTTAGAACTACCTAAACCTTTACCATATATTTTTAACTGACACATAAATTCAAGCAGTTCTTAGATTAATTTATACAAAAATTTCACAGTAAAGTTTCTATACATGAAATGACATTTTCTTGGGAAAAAATATTTGTTAAAACCAGCCATTAATAACAAATTTTTCTGTCTGCATATTCAAAATTAGCTCAGCTAGTTAGCGGGGTTTTGATGCGCAAGTACCCAAAGTCAGCCAAAATCTGCTGTATTTGTGCACATTCCCTTTAAGCCAGTACCCAAAGTCTGAGACTCCTAAAAATTGAATATTTGATCCATTGTCCCCTCCCTTACTCCCTGCCTAACCATGCAGGGCTAACCAATACAAACTAACCAAACAGCAGACCAAAAATTAAATAATTAAGAATAACGGGATTAAGTGCTCAAGAGGCAGTTTAGGGAAACATCTGAAATTTAAGACAATTAAATTGATTGCTTATAACTGCACTGAATGTTTTAATTTTAAATTAAAGAAAGAAAGTATTTACAAAGAAGTAATTCTAAGCCACTTTTTAATTAATATATCAATCAACTAGTTCTAGAGTAATATGTTCTGGCTTGTTACTTAAAGGGACTGTGAATGAGAAAGTTTCTCATCAAATTATCAAATCTTAACATCATCTCATTCATATAATCTCAAAGATAGGGCAAAACTGTCTCCTATTTCCTTAAAAAATGGCTTTTTTCGCCGATTTTTATAATTTCCAAGATTGGGGGAAAAATTTCTGGACTATAAAAATGTGCAGTTAATTGTCTTTTTTTCATTCTATAGCAACAACTAAGCTTTTTGACATGGTTCTCTATTTTTTCTAACAGTTATGCTGACTTTTAACATAATCCTTGCTTTAAACTAATGTATAGTTACTTAGAAATTGATAAAAGTGCAATATTTCTTTATAAACATGAAAATGTAAACTAATTCTCCTAAATGGGTTATTTATTGTCCAACACAATAAAAAGGGATATCATTATTTTAAATAACCTCTGAGAATCAACCCTTTGTAGACAGTGAGTTATTTTTTTTGTCAATAATATGAATTTAAAATAGATCTTTATTACCTAATTACTACATTATTAAAAAACTAATTTGCAATTTTATGTCATAAAAGCATCAACATGAAGTAAATTGTTTCAACTATACATGACACGTTAAATATCCCTACAAACATTATGAGAAACAAAAACATTCAGATTTTCCCTGTTTTCCTTTTTTCCTCCCAAAATACCATAAAGTCAAGTCATTATTCCTGCATGTTTTTGTTAATAGGACGTTTTTGGTTGATCAGTATAGTGAAATGGGCTTAGACAATGTTAAGATTTGATAATCAGATGAAAACTTTTTACGTTCACACTCCCTTTAAATGTTAAGACTTGGTAAAACAATGAGATTGATGAAGGATGATTAGACGTGCAGATATTGATTTAGAGATAAAAATTACTTACCTTCTTTATCCTTTAAATTCACATCTGCACCATTGGATATATAATAATTTACTTTCTCCAATAGTCCTGCCTTTGATGCATCAAGAAGAAGATTTTCTAGATAAATTAATCTTTTGTGAAATATAAATCTAAATATCTATAAATAAGAATGTATAAGAACATTAATAACAACATAAATTAGGGGAGTAGTAATTTTTTTATTGTTTGTTTACTCTTTAGACAAGTCAGGCAAGGATGTACTTGGTACCCTTAAATGGTCTGGGCTGGATCTTTAAATGTGTAGCCTTTGGCGTTGCCGCTGCCATAGCCGTAGCCGTGGCTGTAGCCGTTGCCGTTACCGTGGTGGTAGTCATAGCCATAGCCGTAGCTGTAGCCATAGTCGTCGCCTCAGTGCTGCTAATAAAACATCGATTTTAAAAGATTTTACAGCAGTGCAATGCCAGCTATACCTTGAAATATGTATCTATAAAATCTTCTATGGCCCACCCTATAAAATAATTTATTTTTAACAAAGAAATAAAATTACTATGCCTAATTTTTGAAGTTTTAATTACAATTTTAATTTTAAAATACACTTTTAATTAAGAGTAAAATTTCATATTTGGAATTAAGAGAAAAGTTTTATCTTCTTTACACATTTCCCCGAATCTTCCACTTTTTTAAAGTATACCTTTACTTCCGCTTTATCATATAATCGTAACGCTTATTATTACAACAGCACAAACTGTCCCCTTTTCCGTTAATTTAATCAATAAACATTTCCTTCTTTTTATTTGCTTTCGTATATTTTTTGCGTTTTTGAGACACGATCAGGTTATATGTGGAAAAAATTGAACACTCCCGTTCCAAAACACTGGCACGGCATTTAAAGATCCAGCTCAGGATACCACATGAATTATGTATGGAATATAAAACCAAATCCTTAAACCTCCATTTATTCCTATTGTATTTCAAAAAGAATATAAATTGAATGAGAGTTATTTTTAAAAGATCTATTTTTCAAATTATTTTACTTGTATTGTAAACACAAATTTACATATATACATTAGGGTGGGTTGATTTTGGACATTTTTTTTCTGAGGCCAAAGCGGGGATCTGCACTCAATTTATATAGATACAATACACCTCTGGATGATTTAAAATTTATCCTAAGTCTTAAAACCGCTGACGACCAGACATTCAATTGTATAGCTATTTGTAAATGGGAGTCAAAAATTATTGAATCAGAACTATGGCTTCTTGGTGCTCCCTGGAAATGCCTTCGGGAGCTGAGTCAGGAACTTTTGTCCATTTCAAAAAATCTCGTTCCTAGCCTGAGAAAATCTAAAAAACCTCTACAAATTGGACAATTCTCAATAAACCTTAAAATTTTTTGTTTTTTTAGTGATTTCTAAGGCTAGGAACGAGATATTTTGAAACAGACAAAAGTTCCTGTTTCAGCTCCTCAAGGCCTTACCACGGAGCACCATGAAGCCATAGTTCTGATTCAAAAAATTTTTGAATGTCGTCTTTGCATACTAATAAGTAATGATTTTAAATATTTTTAAGTGGGCGTGTTCTAAAACTCAATTTTTTAAAATTCTTTTTTGGTTAGAAATGTTTTTAAGGTTAATTTTATCTGTTGCATATCCCCGCTTTGTCTAATTCCAATATGAACCCACCCTATTATACATTATATTTATCCTTTTTTCTGTTAACCTGCTTCATCTAGCTTTTTCTTGTATTCCTTATACTTCTCCTGAAATTTTATAATTAGTAGTAAATCATTCCTATCTTAATTTCAAAAGTAAATTTTATCATTAACATTAGGGCTTCTTATAACTTTTTTTTCAGTAAAATAATTTCATTAAATATTAAAGTAAATCTTACATTCATCTCATCAGTCACATTACACTCATAGGCTCTAAATTAAATACAAAAGATAAAATTATAAAAAAGAAATATGACTCAGAAAAAAATATTATTTTTTTATTTTTTTCTTTTTCAAAAATTTCTTTTAAACTTTTTTTGCAAATACGGTGGATACAGCTAAAGATTTGACTTTTTTATCATGGGTACAAATTGACTATCAACAGTTAACATGTGGGGGTCTAGAATCACAAGCAAAACCAAGCCCTCTTTAGTCATAAGTCAGTCAAAGTTATATTTTGCTTCTTCAACCTTTTATTTAACAAACTTTGTTTCATTATAATTTTCTTATTCTTAATTGAACCTAGAACAACTTTTGCAGAATTCTTTAGGTAAATTTCTAATATAAATTTCAGCAGCATCTTCTGTACTATGTAGCTGCCAGCCACTGCTGTTTTTCCAGCTTTTATAAGCTAAAAGTTCTTTTTGTGGCAATATTTGTTGATATTATTCCATTAGAAAAATATAATGAATATATTGACGGTTATTCCTAGATTCTATAAAGGCAGAAAAATTGTTTACATAAATCAATCAAATGATCAATTTGAAGCTACTCTAAAATTAGTAACTAAATTATCAAAATTTTAAGCTTAAAAAAAAGCTCACTGACCACTTAATAACACTTTAAAAAAATAGTCTTAAGATGTTTTATTAACAACACTTTTAAAAAATATACCTCGAAATCTCAACCACATCCACTGGAGATAATTGGCTCTGAAAATAGGCTTGTTTAAGTTTTAAACCAAATTAAGGGATATTTCACAAATAACTGTTCTTGGGTAAGATTTAACTATTATTAGACAAGTGATAACTTCTACTTCCTGACTACAAAGGCCACGGATACTAGGGTAATTCTACAATATTTGACAAGAAAATATCTCTAGTAAATTTATAATAAACAATAATGTTAAGATTTTCCATGTTTTTCCATTTTCCTTCTAAAAATGCCACAAATCCAGAAATAAATCATATTTTTGATAATTAGATATTTTTGGTTGATAAGTATTGCTAAAGGTTTTATAATCAGATGATAATGGCATATCAACATAGAATATTCATAACTAGCGGCTATTACCCGCCTAGAGGCCTCTAGGGGCACTTGAAGAGGGGGGAGTTGAGTTTTATAACCCAATTTTTTTTAGATTTAAAAAGTTAAATTTAAAAAAAAGTGGGGGAGGTCAATTTTCTTTGGAGGGGGGGGTTGCTATCCTCTCTAAAATAGTTAAAAACCTTCCAAGGACCGATTAGAAGCTACCCTGTAAAGGAGAGCCTGATCTGTTCAGCAGTTAGGAGATCATTTTGTAAAGACATAAAAACGCACAGACAAACAAACATCCTGTTACTTTATTATAAGGATTAGACTCAAAATAATACTAACAGGATATTGTTTGAGCAAACCAGTGTCATTGAAGTATGTTCTAAATGGCTCCTTGACAATTATACATGCTGTCTCATTATCTTTGCAATGTCCTCCACTTTCTGGATAATGGGTGATGGAGAAGTAGTCGTATGGAGTCTAAATATATTCATACATTAATATTTCATATTTGGGTAAGTCATTATTTACTACAAAATATTCAAAAATGTATTTTAGTTATTGCTTAGTGAAGCATAAATTAAAAATCATATATTACCTCATGTGTTTCTCCATGAGTGTCACTTCTAATTTTCATTTTGTTTTTGTATATTTTATCCATCAAATCATGTTTTATTTCAACAAATTGATCACGGTCAGGCCTAAAAAATTCTATTTGGATTTTGTGTTTTAAGAATTAATTTGAAAAGTTGAAATAAAGGTGTCTTTTTTGTTGACCAGGATCAAAAACTATTATTCTTTATCATATTTATCTAATAGATTCATTTAATATTTATTAAATTGCACAGAAAAAAAAATTGTCCCTCCTTAAGTCTTACACATATTATATATGACCCCCCCCCCCCCCCATCAGTATGTCCATCAGTTCATAATGCTATTTGAAAATAAGATTTACTAAGCTGCTATTAAAGCCAAACCTATGTTTGTCTTGTAAATTTTCCCATCATCATAGGGCATATTTGAGAATATAATATCCAAGGCAGTCCAACTGCGTTTTATTTTTTTTTATTTTCATTATCATTGGTTGTTCAAAGGGATTTTTGTGTTCATAGACAAAAGGACGAGTAGCTTAATTTATGATTTTTGATTTATTTTTTATTTTTTCTGCTGCTAATGATTATAATAAATTGTAGATTTTTTTCCAAAGAGCATATGCTTGATTTACTTTATCCCTTTTCCAATATATATATTTGTGCTTAGTTATGCATGGATATTGTCACCATTTTATACCATTTTATTACCTGTGAATACTTTTCTAGTGAAAATTTTATCACATCAATTGAATACCAAGGTTTAGAAATAAACTGCAAAAACTTCAGCCTTTTCAATTTTAAGATAAACAAATGCAAATATATGTGGAGCCTAGCCTTGTAGTGTATTATTAACTTGATTGACTTCCATACAAACCTGTTGTGTTCATGTATAAAACCAATTATATGGGCAAGCTCATGGAGTACTGTTGCTCCTGAAAATAATTTTAATTATTGAACTCCATTTGAAACATTTACTAAGAGTTTAATTAAATGTTGTTTAAAATTACAATCGACTGATTTTTTAATAACTTAGATATCAAAAAGCTAGGTGTTATATTAAAAAGCAGATAAAAACTAATGTTTCAATAGTATTTCATGAGTTTTAAAAGAATTAAAAATTGTAACTCAGGTATCAAAACCAACTTCAGGGGGGGGGGGGGGGGGAAGTGAACAAGTCACACCAGAGCTTCAAAAGCAAACATACCAATCTATTTTTTAACAATGATGACAACATCCATGAGAAATGAAGCTCAAAAATCAAGAATGAAAATCAAAAAAAAATTACTTTAGAACAGTTTCATAAAATAAACATTAATCTTGGTAAAATAGGGAAATTACAAAACCATAAAATCACGCAACCTTTAAAAACACAAAACTTAAAAATCTAGGAATTGATCCGGCACCCCAATAAACAAGTCTTAATAAAACTTTGTGGAGTTATGTAGAATGTAAATCAATTAACCCCTGAAAATTTCAGCCCTCTATCTTGAAATGGAGTTGAGGAATTGCAAAAATATTAAAATCTAGGAATCGATCTAGCACCCTAAATAACAGACAGCTACTTTAAATCTACAAGGATAAAATTTTTACATCACAATTTTTCTTTCAAATATAAACCAGCATAGTCCCCTGACACCAAAAATACCTCTGGAAGTGGTTTTGAACGCCTAGAAACGATTCTATGGGTAGAATACTGACACACATAAATTTATCAAGAACTGAATTTTTGAAATTTATTTGGTTCTCATCTTTAGGGGAGCCTTAGGGGCCCCTTGAGTGCCATGAGCGACAAGCAACTGTAGCCTATTTTAGAGACTCCGTAAGATGACTCATGTTTGAAAGTCAATATTTCAGCACTCAGTACGAAGTGAGATCCAAGTGTTAAGGGTGCCTCCATACAACTATTATAAGAATATGGACTAGAAACAAGTTCTCTAACTTTTTGGAAATGGCAAAAGGAATTAAGGGCAGTTACCAACCCATGACTGTGGCTCAACAAGTAGCGCATCCGCTCGTCGTCGGGAAGGTGATAGGTTCGAATCTTGGGCTGACACCGCGTCAGAACTAAAGACGTTAAAAATGGTTCCTACTGCTGCTATGTCAGATGCGCGACATAAATAGTTAGAGTAGGGGGAATGCCTTGACCCAAAACAGGCGCAACTCATTACTATGCACAGTTGGGACTTCTCAGACAGAGGTCAAGCATCACAGAGAGTTGGTTGTCTGTTGGATGTTACTTAACCTAATATCTTTGGGTGTTTGGACAGAGAAGGGTGCGTAACAGTCATCCTTAGTTCTCCTGGATTGCTGGACCAGGACCTAGACAGTACACCAAGTCGTAAAGGTCCTGGACTGTAATCCCGCCCGCACGAGGTAATCTAGGTAAGGGCAGTTACCATTTGAACCAATAGTCTTAAGTCATTTTATAGAGCCCTTAAAGTGATCACGAAGCAGGAAAAAAAGTTATATATGTCACAGATTAATGTTTTCTTAGAGTACTATTTTGAGAATTAAGTCTTAACCCTTACAGATCGGGCCCCTATTCCCACCTTAATAGATCGGGGGGGGGGTCATATTGACCCCCCCCTCTATCTCGGCTTCTGTTACAGATAAAGACGTAAAATTTTTTTCTGGTGGTTCATGTGAATTTTTAGAGAAAATTACTTTTTCTTGTCATAGCGGTCAGGCCGCTCCTTAGCCGCTTTTTAGCGGCCAGCTGCTAAATTTTAAAACAGCTGTAGAGCGGCCAATTTTGCAGCTAGGATGACAAAATTTTAGGACGGACTTTTATTTTTCATAACAAAAAAATTACTTTTTCTGATCATCGCCGAAAAACGGCAAATAACGGAATCCGCCATTTTCGGCGGTTACGGCGATAAAACGGCGGTTGGCGGTGCCAATTAATATTTTTATCTGTTTATTGTTGCTCAAGGATTTACCAAAAAAAATTTTAGGTCTCTAGCTGTAATAGAAGCCACGATATTCATGATATATGTCTGTAGTAAAAGCCGGACAAAAATCGGTCATAAAGTCGGTCAGGGTGCGGTCAAACGGTCATAACACCACATTTCTCATAAGGTCATTGATATCTCAGTATTCACCAAAAAAAATTTAGGTTTCTACCTTATACACAAAAGTCATAATGTAGAAATTAAGATTTATTTAGAATATTTTTTTAATTTTGGTGCTACCCAACCAACTTTGACCGGACACCACGACCGACACAGACCAGATATCTTAATAAAATCAACTCTTGCCGACGTATAATTACTAAACTTAAAAAGTCATGAAGTCACAGCTCTCCATCTTACCTACAAAAAAAATGACATTAAAAAAACTAGAGGGGGGGGTCAATATGACCCCCCCCCCGATCTGTAAGGGTTAAATACTTCCAATTTAAAAATAAATCAAACTTGTTAAAAATTTATTTATTCCCTTGAAAACATAAATGTTTTTGGTGTTTTTATTATACATCTCTTTATATCAAAATCAACAAATAACAATCTTTTTGTTGAAGTTTACTTTAAACCAACCAAATAATGTTGAAATTGCTTTCTACGGATAGATTTTAAATTTTCTTCCGAAGGTTACAAAAATAAAGCCATATATGGAAAAGAATATCACTGATTATGGTACCTGGATTTCAATTTTTCATTTGTTTAAAACTTTATATAAATATCTACATATCTACATGGCTTTAGATATATGACATTAAAAATCATTTGAAATCAGTTATTTGCATTGTATATATATGATAAAATGTAATATAACCACTTAACAAGATACATGCAGGCAATTGATAATATTATAAATGATACATAAAACTGAGCTAATCTCAGGACCATCAATTATGTGTAATCTTTTTAAATCTCAAAAATTTCTTATCACAGAAAATGCTTGTCTCTAAAATACAATTTAAAAAACAAAGCATGGTTTTATATCTAGCAATCAATAGATTGATAGGAATACATTTTGATATCATTAATATGACTCAAATATATTCACTTTATATAAAGACATATTCATGATCTCTTTTATTTGAAACACAAATAAACAGTTGACAAATCAACAAGAAAATAAATTATGTACAAAGATGGATGAACTTGTAAACTAAAGAGTAGCTCTTTTATTGAAACATTTTGAGATAAAGTCCAAACTTATTAGCTGAGATAACAGGTTGGAGCATTCAATATCAGATTTGAGTTTCAGTTTGACTTTGGCAAGCTATAAGTTGACCTACAGTTTAGATATCAAAGTGAAACCTCAACAATGTCCCACTTAGGCATCTATAAGTGCTGTTCTTAGCTTGCTGGCTTGATATCTGAACTAACAAGGCGTTGAGACAACTTTTGGTGAGACCCTCTCAGTGGGTCCCCTGCAAGCTGACCAGATTATAAGGGTTAGATATCAAATGTTTTGCAGAAGTTGACCACTTTAAACCTTATACAAGTTCTCCCTGGACATAAATACCATAATAAGACAAAACAAAATTTTATCCCCATCTGAAAAAGTTGAGAAGTAGGTAACGAAGGATGATTTTTGAATGAAAAAAAAGTTGTCTTAGAATGATAAATTAATGGTTCTAATCAAGTCTATTGATGATTGGGAGAACGTTTATAACGTTTAAACTGATTGCTTACAACAAAATGTAACCATTTTACCCTTCCTAGCAGGCCCTGAGGGCAGGATTCCAAGTCCCAGTTCCAAGGCACTTATGGTTTTGAGATATCGATCTGAAACTTTGCAAGGCTCCCACTAAGGCATCTGAGAGTACTACCTTGCTTGGTAGCCTAGTAGCTCAATTATCACGAGATCTCCTGGCACCCCTTATTTACTATCAAGGTACCCTCTATGAGATCTCATTTTGCAGATAAGTTTTATTCAGATTTTAAAATAGCAGAGATTGCAAAAAAGACATACTGATACTGCAAAATTGATTTGGCCAATGAAACAAGAAATGATAGTTTAGATCTATTAGGGGGTATGCAAATTCCAATTATCCAAAATGCACTAGAATAAATTGAAAATTTGATCTCATTTCAAATCATGCTTGCAATCTTTCCAGTTGTCTTTAACCCTAATAAATCTGAGGGGGGAGGGCATTTTCACCCACCTCTTTTATTCTATTCAACATACAGACTAAAACTTTAAACTTACAGATATATTACATATTTATGACAAATAGAAAATTTAAAAGTCATTTAATCTTGGGACTTTATGGTGCCTAGAAATAAAATGAGACTGAGGGGGCTCTGATTGTTTAGGGTAGGGAGTATCAATCTATAATACAAAGTAGCTTGATGTCTGTCTGTCTGACTGTCTGTCCGTCTGTCTGTCTGTCCCTTAAGATCTTGGTAACCACTGAACTGATCGGATTCTACTCTTCAGGGAATATACCTACTGGTCCTGTGGTGGTTTTAGGCTATTTTCTTGGGGGATGGGACACCCCCAACCCCCCCAAAAATAAATAAAATCCAACCCCCCAAATTTTTTTTTTACATTTTTTGTAAAATCTCAGTAACTGCTGATAAAATTGGGCTCTACCCTTCTGGGAATATACCTACTGGTCCTCTGGTGGTTTTAAGCTATTTTCTTGGGGAGTGGGACACCCCAACCCCCCCAAAAATAAAAAAATCCCCACTCCCAAAATTTAAAAAAAAATTTTTTTTAAAACAAAAACCAGTAATTGGGGTGGGGGAACCCCACTGCAACATGGGGCAAAGCCCCCATTAATCCCAACCCCCCCGAAAAAAAAATCAAAATATTTTTTTTTTAATTTTAATTTTTGTGTATGCGAACAACCTAGGTCTAATTTTTACAAACAACCTGGGTTTAGTTTGTACAAATTAAAATTTTTGTGCATAAAGCGCACAACCTGGGTTTAATTTTACCACAGAGTAATTAAACAAAGAATAATTTTTTGAATATTTCTATTAAGGAGGGTTGACTTCCCAAAACTATATAGGGCGAAGCTCCTAGAGGCTAGGAGCGAAGCCACTAGTATCATATATAACTCTAGTTAATCTAAACGTAAGTCTTTAAAAAATGTGTTTGATGACTTTAACCCTTACAGATTGGTGGGGAGGGGGGTTCATATTGACCCCCCCCCTCTAGTTTTTTTCAATGTCATTTTTTTTGTAGGTAAGATAGAGAGTTTTGACTTCATGACTTTTTAAGTTTATTAATTTTACGTTGGCAAGAGTTAATTTTATTAGGATATCTGGTCTGTGTCGGTCATGGTGTCCGGTTAAAGTCGGTTGGGTAGCACCAAAATTTTTTTAAAAATTCTAAATAAATCTTAATTTCTACATTATGACTTTTGTGTATTAGGTAGAAACCTAAAATTTTTTTGGTGAATACTGACACACCCCACCCAAAGGCGTGTTAGGTTAGAAAAAACCCCCCGTGGAAACAGTTTACACAGGATGTACCGGGACCTTATGGTGGTTTCAGAACATGCTTTCCCTAAATTGAATTAGTAGCTTCGAGATATCAATGACCTTATGAGAAAAGTGGTGTTATGACTGTGTTATTACAGCTAGAGACCTATAAATTTTTTTGGTAAATACTTGAGCAACAATAAACAGATTAAAATATTAATTGGTACAGCCAACCGCCATTTCACCGCCGTTATTTGCCGTTTTTTGGCAATGATGAGAAAAAGTAATTTTTTGTTGTGAAAAATAAAAGGTCGTCCTAAAATTTGGTCATCCTAGCTGTAACATTGGCTGCTCTACAGCTGTTTGAAAATTTAGCGGCTGGCCGCTAAAAAGCAGCTAAGGAGCAACCTGACTGCTATGACTAGAAAAAGTAATTTTCTCTAAAAATACACATGAACCACCGGAAAAAATTTTACGTCTTTATCTGTAACAGAAGCCGAGATAGAGAGTGGGGTCATTATGCCCCCCCCCCCAATCTATTAAGGTGGGAATTGGGGCCCAAGCTATAAGGGTTAAGCTGCAATCATATCCCAAAATGTTAGGTACAGAATAATGAAAATTCTATCAAAAGTATACCATTATCAGTATAGCACCACGCAGGGCCAAGATTTAGTGTTGATGGAGATTTTGATCCTGAAAAAGTAAAAGTTACGTAAAATGATAAAATTTTTTATTTGTAAAAACTGAAAATTCTATTTTGAAAAATATTTTGTAGAAGGTTATTGTATTTTTTGTATGCTAATGATTTCTTTGATAAAGATTGGTTCAAGTTTCTCAAAGATAGGTCACTAACAATGCAATTCTTATAATAATTGATTTTATTAATAAATCTTCAAATCATGGCGATTATGTTGTCAGAGTAGTCCTAATGCAGTGAAAGCTTTTGATTATATTGCTCATGATATACTTTCCATTAACAGTTGAAGAGGGGGGAGGGGCGTAGAACGCACCCCCTCTGGTTTTTTCTATCTCATTTTCTATGTGTGAAAGTTAGAGGTTCATAACTAAGTGACTTTACAATATTTTGAATATCTTTATCATGGCGGACACAGGATGCCAGCAAACCTGGCAAGGATATTCAGGTAAAGAGCAAAAATATTTTTTTGACTTAAACAAGGTTACCAAAATTCTAAAATATCCTAAGTAGAACTTAGGATATATGTATATTAGTATATGAAATTTAGGTGGTCAAGAGAATTTCAGAAATCTACAGACTTTTGTGACCGCAATATTTTCCTTAGAGACGTCAAATTTTATATTTAAGCAAGCAGTGGCAGCTAGCAGCTGCCGCATAAAAATTCAGTGTTAAGATTTATAATATAAAATTTACATAAAGATAAACATTTTATACAAAAATGCTTCTTGTAGCTTTTAAAATAAGGAAATTACAGCTCTTTTAAATTTTAAGTGAAAAGGAAACTTAAAAATAAATTTTAGATAAAAGTGTTAAGGAAGTGAAATTTGACTTTAGCTCTCTCACTCTATAAGTAGCTGAGATAAAAGGGGGGGGGGGCAAATAAGGTAAAGCAAGGGTCCTAACCATAAAGGGTTCATAAAGCTGGTATACAAGGTAAAAGCAATCTGAGTGAAAGAAACCAGAAATAAGTTGAAGAATCTTGGTCTGAATTACATAACATTAATATTTAAATTTTAGGAGTAATATTGTTTGCAATATTAATTGATGATTTACAGAGAGATTCTGATAAAGACAAACTGTACTGTTCTTGGTAATTTATAATTTAATTTATATAATTCCTCAAGATAAAAATTTCTCAAAGTAATACCTATTGTTCCATGGCATCTATATAAATTCCATTTTGTAATGTGCAATTCTTGTCCATTAAAAAGTTCAGGATCTGGATTATCATCCAGATCAATAAATCTGATACAACCTTAAGTGAATTAATAGATTAACATAGGCTTCACCTTCCCTGCCCTGCCATCCAGTTATTGCTCAAGAGGAGGAGGCAGGAAATATAATTTTTTTTTTTTTTTTTGGGGGGGGGGGGTATTTTACAGTATAAATCAATCATGAACAAGTTAGAAACATGAAACATTTCTATTTAATGATAAAATAGAAAAAAATACCTGAAAGTTGTGACTCCAGTAGTTGCATTTGACTTCGGATTATTATTTTCTGAGTTTCTAAAAACCTAAATTTAACATCAATTTGAATCCAAAGAAATACTAATATTAAATGACTAAAGACACCTTGAATAATATAATAAAAAAACTTTGACTATAGATAGAAGAAATGTAAATCACATTTGCCATTACACCTGGATAATACCCAAAATTTGAAGCCTTCAGCTTTAATAACAAAATAGTTGTAGGCATTTTGATATAACGTACAATAAAAATTTTTAAAGATTTTCATTGCTCATGTTAGAAATTTTAAAATCAAACAAAATCATGAGCTTATCTTCATCAAAAATTTAGGTTGCCAGTTACTAATTATATTTTTTCAATAAAAATACCCATTTTTATAGTCAAAATCATTAAATAAATTCAGTTTAACTTGCATTGTACCAAGAGTACTGCTGTATTTCCAGCCAATCAGAAGGCTGAATCAGCTCAAGAACCAATCACAGCTGAGCTTGAATTAGTTTCATTTGCCTCCACTATGATTTTACACTTAAAAATGCAAATTAAACTGAATTTTTTTTAGAGATTTTGTGAAATGTGGTGTTTTGTGATGTCTAGGGGCAAAGTTGTGAAATCTATGCACAGAAAATTTATTTTTAATTATTTCCCAAACTGTAAGTGTGGGAATGTCAAATTAATTGAAATTGTACATATTAAAATCAATAAATGCCAGTTTTATACAAAATTGAAAGAATTTAAGGAATTTACAAAGGGGTGTTTATACAGTTATGCGAAATTTCACTTTTCGTTAAAAATACTTGTAAATTCAATTTTAATACAGCTAAAATAATAAAAACATTTTTATGAATATATAATTCAATTGTGTAATTTCCATATTTAAACTTTGTGTATACATCTTTTTAGGTGTTTTGTAAGAAAACTTATTTAATCCAATTTTGTGAGAAAAATTAAATTTCTGCAGTTTACCCCCCAGAAGCCCCCTGCAATTAGTTTCTATATAAATGCACAAAATAATAGTTTCAAACTGGAATTACAAACAGTTACCAAAATTACTACAAACTTTTGAGACTTGTTAAAATTTTCAAAACTATGGCTTAGAATAATTAATTCATAATTTAATTTCTATTATGAGCAATGGAAATCTTTCAAAATTTTCATTGTACATACAATGTCATTTTGAAATGCATAGAACTTTTTTGTTATTGAAGCTGAAGGCTTTAAATTGGGGAATCGTGGTCTACTTATGTCAGTCTTTCAGCAGTTAAAGCCTTGTATGGCTTGCAGGCTTCCTTTAACTGACCAATTTGGTTAATTGTGTGCAATATTAGAGAGATTTAACCCATTAGTGCCGAACTGGGTTTTAAAACCCGGTGCCAGAAAATGGAAAAAAAACCGGTTTCCGGCTTCATAATTGCATCATTCTCAGTATGAATCCCCCCTCTACTACCCTGGCTTTCATTTCCCCCTGGAGCAGGCAGTTTAGCTTACTTCCGTTTGCTGGTATAGATCAACAAAGTTTGAAAATCATGACAATTCAAAATACCCCATCTAACTTTTTAGTTTTTATAGTAAAGTTGCTGATTTTTTTCGTGAAATCTAATGTTTATTGACAAGTACATCTATATGTGAATTCGTTTTATTCAAATTATTATTTTTTATATGATTTTTTTATCGTTTTTTTACGCCCTATTATGACCCGGTTCGGCTTGGCCATACATACCCGAAAATTTTAAAACCCGGCTCGGTTTCGGTTTTTATTACCCGGTTTTAACTTTTCAACCAATAAAAATAACAATTAACGTCATTAGTAAGGGTTTGAGCCACCATAATAACCCTAGTAATCTCTATAGGTGTCACCCAATAGTTTTATGATCGTTTTCTGATATGTAACACCCAAATTATATATGTTCTTTTTTTGTAGTGTGTGTCTTTTAAAACTTCGAGCAATGGGTTTTTTTACCCGAAAACGGCGGCACCTATAGCCGAAACACTAAATTTGAAATAAATCACTTCGTATTATACTTGTAGCTCTTTAGATTACATGAGGTTGTGTAGTTTTCAATTACGGATCGTATCAAAGTTCTAAAAAGTGTTCATCTCACTTTTGGCATTCAAAAATTACATTTTTCGATTTTTGGTCAAAATAACCGGGTTTATACAGGTCAACTGGGTTTTAAAACTGGGGGAAAGCACCAAAAACGGGTGTTAATGCCTGGTTGGTATTTATGGCCAAGCCGAACCGGGTTTTTTTGCAACTTTCCTGTGCACGCCACTAGAGCAAAACAAAAAAATACGAATTCTGTTTTGACCATTATAAAGCTTCCCTGAAACTTACAGCTCGATCGGCCCATAAAAGTGGCGCTCGGCACTAATGGGTTAATATATGAAAATACTATAAAAAATTGCTGATAATAAAAAATATTTACATTAATACTTTGAAAAAGATATTAGAAATAGTATTAGAGCTAGAAAAATATTAGAGACTATTTTAGAAAGCTCATATAACTATCTATTCTACTGGAATATGACCAATTTTGCATAATAAGCATGAATGACAAAATAAGACAATAAAGGAGGTAAGGTTGAAGGTATTCCAAATAAAAAAGTAGAATTGATCACTGAAGTAATAAGAAAATTTTCAACTAATATGAGTAACTAATTGAATTTAGGAGAAGCTTGTCCTGAACTCATCATAAGGACCAGAGCATTCAGTGACGTTTTTTTTCTCTAACATAACACATGTTCAGGTGGGGTTCGCCTTGAATTTGAAATGACTTTAAATTACTGACAGACAAAGGGACAAACAAAATGATAAAGATTGGATTGTCTAGCAATTTGTAACAGACAACCAAAAAATCTATAGAGTATTTATATAGGTCACCCAAATATTTACTAGGAAATTAGGCTAATTATCTACATTAGAAGCTAGAATTTATTGTCTTAAAATTTAGTTACCTTCTTCCGCTATCATCATATCCATCTCTTTGAATTTCTTTGAATTGGTAATGGATGATGCCATCTTTCCAGCGATAACTAGCATTCCTAAAGCATTAAAAGATTAACTTTATTGATTTATTTTGTTTGAAAATATTTTATTAATGTATACATATATTAGTAATTCTAATCAAGTAAAGTAATATCCAACTGACAATTAACCCTTTATTTTCAAGTCATTAGTTTGGAAGTAAAAAAGTACATGGCAATGTGCCTGTTTAGTGGAAAAGGCGACCTAACTCTTATTATTGTCATGTGCCTAACATAGCAGTAGTAGGTACTATCTTTAACATCATTTGTAAAATGAAGTTTGTTATAAGTCAGATATCAAGGTGACATGTTTTGCACAAATGCTGAGTGATTATTACCTGATCATGCTATCTCCAGTATCATAATCAAAACTTTCATCATCTGTAACTAAATTAATTATATTTGCTTGAAAACAAAAATATTTTTAATTTTGGATGGCTCTTGTGGCTGCTCTTGTTGGATAAATCCAAAAAAAGGACCCTTACATCATAATCTTTAAAAAATAATTTGCCTAAAATAGTTACTACTAAATGTTTTGTTGTGCTTTTTTTAGTGTAGATTCATTATTTGAAGCCAGATTCAATGCAGGTTTTGTTACTTGAGCATCTACATAGCTATAAAACTCTGGGGAGATATCTTAAGCTAAAATATATATTACTTGAAAATAGTATAAAATATACCAGTTTCTACTCCATTTTTAAAAACCACAAAGTATTTTTCTCCATTTTTGTTGATTATTTGTCCATGGCCATGAGGTTTACCATTCACAATTTGTCCAGCATATACTAAGCCATCATCAAGTCTCAACCCAGGTGAAGTCTAAATTTTTATGTCCAGCTTGGATTCAGAACCGATTAATATCCGGTGGATAAGAACCAGTTCTCAGCCACACTGAAAAACTATGCATCATATTCTATTATATCCAGTTTTCTAAGAATGTACAATCACAATATTAAAACCAGTTTTTTGCTCATACCTTTGGAATCTGGAGGCTGACAAAACCGGTTTTAATCTTATAATTGTACATTTTTATATCCTTTGAAAGCTTTTTATAATATGATACAATAAATGCAACTATCATATAATCTTTATAATTCACACAATTATGATTTAAAGGCTGAATTTACAATGTGGATTTTTATATTAGATAAAAAGTGGTCAATATAACCATACACACTTCAGACATATTTTACATGCATATACATTAAGGTCTATTACGTAGATAAATTATTGGTTGCTAACATGATTGACAATATCTATAGTTAGTAGGGTGGCTTCATATTGGAATTTGACAAAGTGAGGATGTGCAACAGATAAAACTAACTTGAATAAAATTTCTGACTGAAAAAAAATGCAACCACTTAAAAGTGTATTTCATTAATAAAAAAATATACAAAGATGACATTCAGGCCCTCTTTACTTACTATCTCAGCTCTGCTTATTGCTAGAGGGCTAAATATTTTGTGCATTTCCCCACCTACATAGTGAATTTCCGACTATAAGTCAGTCAAAGTCACATTTTGCTTCTTTACCATTTATTCACCAACCTTTTATCGGTTGTGGGGAATATGTTAGGTCCACGCATGATTTTTAGTTCTTAATTTCTAATGACTTTTATACAGTTTTGTATTGTGGGAGGCGTAGTGAAACAAGTAAGTTGAGGGGGAAGAACCAATTCAACGGTGTGCGGTCATTTCTGCATATTATAACATCAGCATATTGTTTCATCAATACACAAAAGCAAATTATATTAGAAAGAGTATACAGTAGTGGGTGTAATGGATCTAAAGGAATACGACAATGGCCGATAAATTAATATACATCCCCTATGATGATACTTAGAATAACCCCCTCTGTAGATTAAAATTTGTGGTTGAAAAGTGTGAACACTCAACCTAATGAAGTAACCAATTTAAATTGACTCAATCACCAAAATTGTTAAGCCAACTAATAAGAAAACGTTATTTTAAAACTTTGGGGACTATTGTCATTTCCCACTCTTTCTCTGCTGTACAAAGTTTATACTGTGTTAACTAGGACAAAAGGGATGAAAAGTAGAAAATATTTTTTTCATGAAATAAAAGAAATATATTTTTTTTCATGAAATAAAACAAATATATTTGTATCTTGTATATTAAAATATTGTAGATCCTAGATAAATTTTGTTGAGTAATTTTCCACATCGTATTATAGACATCTTTCCCTGGATAATAAGTGAAAACAAGTGATCTAACAAAACTGGTGCTAATCTTATGATATTTACTTTAATACTCATGCAAAATTTCTGTAATATTAATAGTAATAGAGTAGCCCCGCTACTAGAAATTATTTTGTTTTTTACCAACTGAGAACTAATGGCAAATTTTCAGATATTTAAATTTTTTTTTTTAATGAATAATTGTTGATTATTGAAATCTCAAAATCTTCTTTTCCAAGTTAGTTACAAAAATTAATTTAAATACTAAGAAGAAAAAAATAATTAATCTATGTACTCAATAGCCTCCATGTACTTTTTATTTTCTTTAAGAGAAATAATTCTTTAATTTACATGGGAACATTTTATGGGGGCGTTCAAAAAAGTGGTTTATTCAAAACTAATAATTAAAATTTAAAAAAAATAAAAATGTGTATAATAATTTTATATATGTAAATAGATTTAATTCCTTAGTAACCTTTATTTGAACACTTACAAGTGTTTTAGATCAAGTATCAAATAATTCAAATGCCTTTGCATGTGTTCAAATGAGATTGCATCAAAGTAAACTATAGCCTAGTTCACAAACTACATAGGTCGACCTTTGGAAATTTCAGGTTGACCTAAAGAAGCTTTAGGTTGACCAATTTTATAACAACATTTGTTAGTTGTACTTGTTTAGGTTGACCTACAGAATAAATCGGTTGCCCTCTAAAAGTTGTTTGTGAACTGGGCATATGTTTGCAGGAATAAATTTAGTTGAAATATGGATCTTGAAATTGTTGGCAAAGTTTATCTATAATTTGAAATGTCTGTCAGCTTGTCCTTGTATTTTTTTTCTGTTTTTGTAAAAAATATTGGAAAAAGAATCAGTTTTTTTTCTGTCAGTAAGTAAATAAATATTAGTTTTTTAAAAAGCAAAGCTTTTCTATAATTATGGTCTGTCCGTCTGTATGTGAGTTTATTTCATTCTGGGACAGTTAGCTATTCTGATTAATTTAAACAGGTTAGAATTGTCCTATCAATTTCAAACTTTACATGTTGATTCCTATAAAAATTAGGTATGATTTAGAAAGTGTAACAACTTTTTATTGTTACCAGAAAGTCCATTTAAAACATGATGATTTATTATACTTATTATAAAAAATTTTTATGTTATGATTACTCTATTCAGCTGATTTTTGGGATACTGATTCCTATTACAACAAGGTACAATGTTATAAGCAAAGCATCTCTACAATCAAGTTAAAAATGTCAGATGATTTGCATCAAATTTAATAAATGTACTTACAATTTTTTTTGACTTATGTCTAAAATTCTGCTTATTAAGTTCTGACATTCACAAGTGTTAATGTTTGTTTGTCCTACCATTTCAGAGCTTTGCCTATATGGATGTTGGCTTCCATGTTTGGTTGTTATTAAAATGAGGAGTTATGTTATAAGAAATGTGCCAAAGGGCAATTCTAGGTGAATTTTGTGAATTTCCGTCTGTCCGTCTGAGACAGAATAGAACAATTTTTTCGGCTCTTGTTTAACCCATTAGTGCCGAGCGCCACTTTTATGGACCGATCGAGCTGAAAATCTTAGGGAAGCTTGATAATGGTAAAAACGGAATTCCAATTTTTTGTTTTGCTCTAGTGGCTTGCACAGGAAAGTTGCAGGAAAACCCGGTTTGGCGCGAGTAAAGAAACCGTTCGGCATTGATAACTGTTTTTGGTGTTTTTTGGTGCTTTCCCCCGGCATTAAAGCCGTTTTCGACCTAAATACCCGGTTTTTTGGCCCAAAAAGTTAAAAATGTAATTTTTGAATGCCCAAAGTGAGATGAACACTTTTTAAAACTACGATACGATCCGTAATTGAAAACTACATAACCTCATGTAATTGATAGAGCTACAAGTAAGATACAAAACGATTTATATCACATTTAGTGTTTTAGCTATAGTTGCCACCCTTTTCAGTTAAAAAAGCCCGTTTCCGTTAAAAGCCGGTTCGTCACTAATGGGTTAAGATAGAAGGCTGAAATTTCTTGTGAACATTCTTATTGATATGGAGCATAATTCAGTATAAAACATAGATGCCAGTCGGACTCCTTTTTAGCAGGTTTTAGGCTATTTTTAAATTTTTTTTATTTTTTTCCATATCTTTGGTGTTTATGGTCTGATTTTCAAAATTTTTTTATTTATAGATATCAAAATCAAATTTCCCATCAATTAAAGATAACAACCATGACGGTACGACTGCCTTTTTGCAGGTTTTAGGATATTTTTATATTTTTCACATTGTTATTCATATCTTTGGTGTTTATGGTCCAATTTAAAATTTTTTTTCAGTTCTGGATATCAAAATTAAATTTCCTGTTGTTTTAAGAAAACAAACATGGCAGTCAGACTGCCATTAGCAGGTTTTGGGCTATTTTACATGCTTTCCCATTTCTTTGGTGTCCAATTTTCAAACTTTTTTTTGAATATCAGAATCAAAATAATTTTTCCCATTGTTATGAGCATCTTTTATGTGGTCATCGTACAAAATAAAACAAGGTTTTGTGTTTATTTTCTCTGATAAATCTATTCTTCATTTTAAAAATTACACTTTAAATCTACTTGTACACATTCCTATCTACGATTTTTTGTGCTTTGCTGCTTATGGATGTTGTCATTCTTGTTTTATTATCATTAATAAATTTATTTGATGAAACCATATCCATATTCCATAAAATAATTTAACTACCCATTAACGTTTTTTTTTTCGGGGGGGGGGGGCTTAAATGCCACCTCCCCCCATCTGGTTTTTAGTAGTGAAGCTACTCTATAATTTGAAATGTCCGTCTGTCCCTCAGTCAGTTTAACTGTCCGTTTGTCTGTCCGTCCGTCTGTCCATCTGTCCATCTGTCTGTTTGTCTGTCCGTCTGTCTGTCTGTCTGTCCGTCCGTCCGTCCATCTGTCTGTCAGTCTGTCTGTTCTTCTGTATGTACGTCCATCTTTCTCTCTGTCCGCCCCTCTCTCCGTCTGTTCATCTGTTTCTATCCATCTGTCCGTCTGTCTGTCTGTCCGTCTGTCCGTCCATCCGTCCATCCGTCTGTCTGTCCGTCTGTCTGTCCGTCTGTCTGTCCGTCTGTGTGTCCGTCCGTCTGTCCATCTGTCCTTCTGTCCGTGTGTCTGTCTGTCTGCCCGTTTGTCCGTCTGTCTGTTTGTCTGTCCATCTGTCTGTCTGTCTGTTTGTCCGTCTGTCTGTCCGTCCTTCTGTCTGTCCGTCCGTAAGTCTGTCCGTCTGTCCCTCTGTCCGTCTACTCTATAATTTGAAATGTCTGTCTGTCCTTATGTCTGTCCGTCCATATGTCTGTCCGTCCGTCTGTCCGTCCGTCCATCCGTCCATCTGTCTGTCACTCTGTCCGTCGCTTTAAATTACAAACAGATGAAATTTTTTTGACAACATTCCCATTATTAAGGAGCAGATTGCTTTTTAGCAGGTTTTATGCTATTTTTGTATTTTTCACATTTTTCTCCATATCTTTGGTGTTCATGGTCTGATTTCCAAAAAAAATTTCAGTTACAGATATCAAAATTAAATTTCCTGTCATTTAAAGAAAACAACTTTGACGGTCAGATCCCTCCCCAACCTTTTGAGGTCCAGAAAGAGTACCGACCATTTAGGGTTAAACATAAAGTAAATTCGCTACTAAAACCTAAACTCTAAAGTCATCAGAGGTGTAACACGAATTTTATTTAGTTTCCTGTGAAGTTGTCTCCGATACCATCGCTAATTTCAAAAATCAAATTAACGTTTTTGCTATACAAAATAAAATATTTTAATAATTTTTAGTGCATTTTAATATGGAATGTAAATATTCAATATAAAAAAAAATTTATTTCTATCAAGGCGTTGCAAAGTTTTAAGTTTAAAATTTGAGATATGCCAGAGAGCTTGACCTACCATTTAAACTACAACCATTTTATCAACGACCAGACATACATTTTGTCAATGAGAGTAAAAATGTATTGAATCAGAACTATGGCTTCATGGTGCTCCCAGGACAGGCATTGAGGAGTAGAATCAGGAACTTTTGTCTGTTTCAAAATATCTTGTTCCTAGCCTTACAAATGACTAAAAAAACACCATTTTTAAAGGTCTATTGAGACTTTTGTAGAGGTTTTTGAGATTTTCTCAGGATAGGAACAAGATTTTTTTAAACAGTCAAAAGTTCCTGATTCTACTCCTTAAGGCCTTTCCTGGGAGCACAATGAAGCCATAGTTCTGATTTAACAAATTTTTGACATCCATTTACAAATAGCTATACAATTGAATTTCTGGTCGTCAGTGGTTTTAAGGCTTAGAATAAATTTTAAATCATCCTGATGTGTATTATACTCTAAAAAAAACCATTTGCAGATCCCCCCTTTGGTCTCAGAAAAAAAATGTCCAAAATCGACCTACCCTAATAGTTAGGCAATATTTAGTAACATTTGAAAAAAAAATATATTGACTAAACCTGCTCAAGGACAGATATCTGTATCAAATCAAAATTCTCATCTTTCCAGCATCTAACAAAGTTTAGGTTAGATTAATAATAATAATAGTCATACATAAAATGTGTTATATTTTTGTTTTTCCAAACAGAAATGACCTCAATTCCAGCCCATTGTCTTGAAGAGTGAATATGAACTGTATAACCATCAACTTTTCTGTCCCATTTTCCTTCAATTCTGCTGAATATTTCCTAGGAAAACTTATTATATGAAGAATATTTTTGCTATTGTATCATTCAAAAGTTGATTCGTAAATAGAAAAGTAAAAAAAGGTAATAAATGTTCAATGATCAGAGATAAGAAAATGATGAGAGAGAGTAACAGGATGTGACTGGATGGAGAGTAATAAAATCCTTTTTTTTTCAAAGTTTTACAGTCATATCCAATGTTGGAAGTAAATCTCAGTTTTCACAATTTAAAAAAATCATCTTTATATTATAGTACATGACATAATCTTTCAAACATGACTTTTATCTTATAGATGAAATAAGTAAATCAAATTGCAAAACTGAGATCTGAAGTTTGTGTCATCCTTCAAACATTGTTTATGACAGCGTACAACTGCCAGAAACTTCATTTTATTATTGTCTGTCCAGTGACTGATTATTATTGGGAGAGGGGGGGTATGAGAGCAAATGTGTTTTTTTTTTATTTTGACTATAAATTGTAGAGTAGGCTTCCATCCTTTACAACTGGTATTATCCTATTACAAGTCAAGTATATAGTGTGTCAGAATAGTTAGAATAGTCTTACTAATAATTAGGGTCTTTGAAGTATAAAATTTTTGTATTAAAGGTTCTACTTTCAATGTGGCTTCTCTTAGTTCCTGTGAAGGTTTATAGCTATTTTGGAGGAGGGTACTACGAACATTACCACATTTCAAAATATTTTTTTTTTAAATCTACTGATTGACATTTGAGTTATAGAGAAGGTGGAGAATTCTATGTGATTACCTATCACCAAGAGTCCAGTAATGATTTCCATCAGTGTCATCAACTATACATTCAAATGTGGTGATTTCACCTAAACATATCAATTCTCTAAATGGATGAACCACTCTGTTTACAAAGGGATAGTTGCATGAAGTGCATTTAATGTATTGAGGTCCTTGAAGTTGTGAACATTATTGTAGAATATGATAATCATGGGTTAGTAATAAGAAAAATAAAAGAAAAATATCTTTTAGTTGGTGGTTTATGAGTTAAAAAGGTTGTTTTGATGATATAGTGAAAATAAAATGTCTGTTTAAGTTGCATATGTCGACAAGAGAACAATTTTCAAGCCTTGATGTCTTTTTAACTTATACATAGCAGAAAATTGAAATTCATACAAATGACTTACAAATATAGCTTAAACAATTAAACAGGAAAATTATATATATATATATATAAATTTAAGTTCAAATGCATTTCATGCAACTACCCCTTTAAATACATGAATTTATAATACCTGCTTTTACTGTAACTGTTCCAAAATAATGCAGATACTCTTGACAGAACACTATAATCATAAGATGAAAATTTTCATATTATATATTTAAACTAGTGGATATGCCCTTCCACTTCAGATTGGGTGGGGAGAGTGGTGATATATTAAGTCTCTATTCATTCACAGGGGAATTGACCTCTCCCCATTTAAATTAAGTTAGAAAAGATGAAAATTTTTATGACACAAACCTTGGTACAAGAGTAAGCATATTATGTGAAACTGTTTCATTGTGCAATTCTTCTGAAATGTATCACAGTATAGGAAAGTAACTGGTGAAATATCCAGGGATCCAGAGATAAGTCAAAAAACAATATATTAATGTACATCCTTAATAATAATACACAAAATTACCCCTTCTGTAGATTACAATTAGTGGTTGAAAATTCAATAAAATTCCCCAAAGTTGTTAAGCGACGAATAAGA
>NC_137269.1:50056982-50179482 GCF_053477335.1 Acartia tonsa | reverse complement strand
GATAGTTATAAACCTTCCTGTGACCAATGAAAAGCTAGTATGTTAGGGAAAACCCAACCAGTTCAGTGGTTATTGATATCCTTTGGTAAAGACAAACAAACAAACATACAGACATCCTGTTACTTTATGATAAGGAAAATTATTCAGCTAGAATCTCTCCCCACTTAAACAATTAATTGAAATTCATTTGGATTTTAAAAATAGTTTCTTTAATCATTTCTATAGACTTTTTATAACAGACAAACAATCCTAACTTCATTATCTATCTATCTTTATTCAATTTGAATTAGAAATATTTTGCTTTTTTGTTTTATTAAAAAAACATTTATTACAAATATGCTGTACTTAAAAATTTCATACTTTAGATACTACAGTTGTAAAATTTTCTATTTTTTTAAATTTCTCCTAAGTTTAATTTCAATAAATTCAATTGTAATTGTCCAAAAATAGATATGCTAAACACTTCAAAAATACAAAATCAAAATTATTTTGAATATAACATTGGGATTTAAAAATAAATATATTATACATAGTTTATTCAGTTACTAAGATTTTATAAAGAATAATAAAGTCAAAAGTTTCTTTGTTTTTTTTTATGACAAGATTATATTACCAAAAAATCATAAAAATTAGAATTTTACTCACACATGATTTACTAACTGTATCAATGCCATCATAGATCTTAAACTAACCAATCATAACTTTTCTCTTAAATATTTTTCTCTTAAAATAATTACATTGTACAATAAGTATTAAGAATATAGGTTTTTTTTCTAAAGAGTGCAAAGCTTTACTGAAAAAATTATACTAAGGAGTACATTTACAATAATAAAAACATTCACAAAAAACATTAACCTTATTTACACTTTACTAGAAATATCTTAACTGTTTTTAAAAAAACTATATTTTATATCATTAAAATATAACATCTAGAACTGAGATTATCTTAAGATAATTACTTTATACAATAGGTAATAAGAATTAAAACTATAGTACAAAGTCTAAATTTCTTTGGGCTTTACTGGAAAAACAATAATTACAACATTTTGTGTTTAAAAATTTACTCAATCTAATTTACCTCACTAGATTCATTAAGTTAAATACTAAAAAAATATCGAAATCATTAAATTCTGCTTTTGGATTAAAAATATGTTGATAATATTAAAAATCCACACAAAGATTATATTTACATATATACAAATACAATATTACAAAAATAGAAACATCTATAAAGTTGCCTTTGCATAAATTTCAACATTACCTACTATAAAATAGAACCCTACTTAACCAAACTTTGAATTCCATCATTCAGTCATATGTGAAGTTTCAAATATTATTTTGACTCTGTAAATGTTCAAGTTAGGGCAATAAACGGCTAATTTTCGTTTTATTTGGGGTCCGTGGGAAAAAGTCTGATAATATCGGGTGTAAGGGGTTTATTATTATATTTCCATATACGAGTATATACTGACCCTTGTCCGAGAGGTGTGAAATAGTCCAAAATATAGGGGATATAAAATATTAAAATTCTGTAATATCTCACTACCCTTCTGGACAGAATATAAAATATTTTTTAGCTAAATATCATGTGATTTGCATGATTAGGAATCACGGAACCTTGGCATATTTTCTAGAACTTTCTTGGCTTTTTTTGTAGCTTAACGTTAATTAAAAAATACCGAAATTATAAGAAGCAAAAAGCGGTGCATATTTTCTAACCCTGTCGGGTAATCATTAAAATTTACTTTACCTAACCTAACCTAATCTTCATAAGCTACTGTGAACGTACGATGAAGCCCGCAACTTCGTTTTTCTTTCCATGATCCTAATTTTCTACTAATACTCCATTTGCAAAATATGCGAATTTCCCAAAACTGCTTCTGATAAAAATTGTTTTAATACTTCTTTTTTATATAAAATAAATATGATTGATATTATTTTGTTTTATTATCTTGATTAATAGCTTTACTAGGGTGATAACAGATATAGTTCAAGGAGCTAAAGGTATAAGACAATGAGCGATAAATTGATGTCTATCCCCAATGATGATACACAAAATTACCCCTTCTGTAGATTAGATTTAGCGGTTGAAACGTTTGGACACTCAATTTAATGAAACAACTAATCAAAATTCAATAAAACTCTAAAGTTGTTAAGCCAACGAATAAGAAAACGCTATTATAAAACTTTGGGAACTTGTGTTATTTTTTTGCTAAAATTATTAATCTTCCTTAATAACTATAACTTTCTATTATCACCTTCCGGCTTGTTATTTGGGATGTGTGGAGTGGAAAATTTTTAACAAGGATGACAATATCCATTAATGCAAAACATTAACATAAACATATAAGTATATTTAGTATAATCAAAATTATAAGTAAGTATTCTGTCCGTCTGTAAAACACGGGCCAAAAGCCTTCATAGCCGACGCCAACATATATCTTTTATTTTAATTAATCCATTTACGGTTTACCCTTTTATACAAATTATAGAAAAGCTTCGCTTAGTTAGAAGGGGAACTTTTATCTATTACCATATGTTTTTGTTATTTCTTGGGGGGGGGGGGGGAGGGGGAGAGGTCAAAACTCAAAATCATATATATCAATCGTCATATAGGGGATTTATTTTTTTTTGGGGGGGGGGGTTAACTTATAAAGCCTAGGTGTCATGTTATCTTCCCCTTCCCCCACCCTCATTTTGGTCAACCCTTCTTAAATAGGGAAGGGAGGGGGATGGGTCAAAACTCAAAATCATATATATCAATCGTCATATAGGGGATTTTATTTTTTTTTTGGGGGGGGGGTTAACTTATAAAGCCTAGGTGTCATGTTATCTTCCCCTTCCCCCACCCTCATTTTGGAACTAACAAGGATTTTTTATAACTTCTTCTTCCATAAAAGCGGATATTAACACTTAAAGATTCAGGGCAAAATTGTAAGTTAATTTTTTTGGAAGACTCTAATTAACCGACCCTAATTATAGAAAATTATAGAAAAGCTTTGCTTTTAAAATGCAGTGTAAGTTACAGTGTAAGTTCATTATTGGTGCATCATTGTAAACCCTCCCCCCCCCCCCCAAGCCGCGGGAATTCATTAAGAATAGATAGAATAGGAGGAGAATTATGAATATATATAATATTAAATAAATTTCCTATTTTAATTTTGATAAGACAATGGCTGATAAATTGGTGTAGGCATTTAGGATATTTTCAATTCTAATCAAATAATAATAAGAAAGAATTTTAATGTCTGTGGAAAGCTGTTTATGATAATGAATAGTTATATTATTATATTTAGAGATGAGAGGGGAATTAAATTTATCCTCAAATGTCCTATCCTCCTATCCTATCCCAACGCAACGCCAACCCCTTTCCCTCTATGGTAAAGCGAAATATGATACGGATAAATACTACCCCCCCCCCTACTTTCTTTCATGTGTGTTTACTGTTTTACATTAAAATTAACAGGATGTCTGTTTGTCCGTAGTTGTACTTAAAATATATTAAATGTATAATTAACCCATTCGTGACAATTCGTGCAATAATGCACGATTTAAAAAACCATAAAAAACACATGAAATTTGAAGGTTTAGGTCTTTTTCGGCTTAATGAATATTATAGAGTCAGGATATGGGCAAAACATTCTATTATATAAGTTTGGTATTGGTCAACCATAAATTAGTACAAAACCATTTGTTATGGCTTCACCATCAAATTCGAAAAAAATATTTTTAAGAAGGTAAAAAATACTCATTTGATTTAAATATTTTTAAAAAGGTAGACTTATCATCTAGTATTTTTTATATATTTTACAACAAAAAAAGAATTTTAGACATAGGTGTTTTTTTAATGCGCTTTTTTCACATTTAATTGTCGTACAATAATGAACGATTCGGAACGTGCACTATTGAACGATCTATAAATTCGTGTAATATAGATCGATTGGGATCGTACACTATAGAACGATAATTTTTAAATACATTTAATGTTCCAAAAAATCAACTTTTAGCAATGTTTCATAGATGAAAATCTCCCCAGGACCTATTAGAAGCTTCACTGTAAAGGATAACCGAACAGATTCAGCAGTTAGTGAGATACTTTGGTATACACAGACAGACAGACTATAGATATTCTGTTAATTTTCGTATTGACATTATCTATCTATCTATGTTTAAAAACACTTGCTATACCTTAACAACAACTATAAAACGTCCTTATCTTGTCTAGTAGCAAAAAAGACAATTTCTCAAATTTTATCCTGTTCTCTTTCTTTTTCAATGTATCTCTCTCTCTCTATGTCATTTCCTTTCTCTAAAGTTTTCTCTGCTATCGGCTGGGCTATTGTTATCTAATGGAGGGAGAAGTAAAATAGCCTAAAACTAACCAAAGACTTACATATATATGACATATGTTATAGCCTTAAACAATCCCGTGAAGCTTCCTAAAATGGAGAACTCAATCGGTTCAGTGGTTGGCAAGATATTGACAGACAAACATAAAAAAAACTAAAAGCTTTCTATAATAGGATGGATAGATCAAAATCTATAGAAGTAAATTTTTTCTTTCAATATATCAATAAGGAATGGATGTCTGTATGTCTATCTATCTTTCCATGTGTTTTCTAAAATTAAAAAGCATTTAAATCTATCTATATCCATATAATTTTTTCATATATGCAATAAGTATTCTTAAATATATACACCTCTAAATAGCCTAAAACCGACTGACAAAGTAAAACTCGATGCTTATTGCTTTTAGAAATATTCATATTTAAGATTTTTCTTCTATCAGAATAAGCTGACGTATAATACAAAAAACTTTTTAGACATAGCCACATTTAGAACTATAAAGTAGCTTCGCTACTAAATTTAATTGATACAAATTTTTAGCCCTCTCACAGCAAATAAACAAGGATAAACATATCAAAAGGAAGCGCCGCAATAATAGGGTAATAAGTTTTTTGGAGGGTAAAAGGGTTATATTAAAATTATACAATTATTAAAGACATTTTTAATTGTTAAGTTTATGAAAGTTGAGTTTTTAAAGTCTAGTTCCCTTATAGAAATATCCTACAAACAATCAACTTCTTTCTTTACATCAAAATTCTAAAGTAGAAAGTATTGTTTCACGTCTTTCGAATGTGATAGGTACTCTCAACGCTAAAGTTTCTAAAATATACAAATAACTATTTGTCATTATTATTCTAAAGGAAAATAAATAATGAAAACAACAACCACACCACAATCCCCTCTTGCTACGCATATTCAAAATCTTCAACAGTTGAATCCAACATGGAGTTGAATCCATTTTTATAGAAGCAGAAATATAATCTATGATTATGGTTTTGACCCTCTAAAAAACGTAATCTACCAATCCCCTTTCCCCTATCTTGGTGATGATATCATCAACGCCGATACGATTTTTAAAATGTACCATTCCACTTTCAATAGAGGCGAAACTGGAATAGTACATTTATGTTTACATATCAGCATATTCATAAACATTGATTTCCTTATTTAAATCGACATAATAGTAATGGTATATTCTATTTATTATTTTTATTTTACATAAAAATTTTTTTAAAAACGCGCGGCTAGAGCTAACTACACATGTAAGAACACACTTCTTTGTAGAAAATATATTTCGCTTAATTCAATTCTAATTGTTTGAGAGTTTATGTACAACTGAAAAAATTTTTAATTATAAATAGTATTTTAAACATTCCTACAATTAACATAATTTGAAAATAGTTAGTATGATTTCAATTATGTCGATGTTAAAAGTGTAAACCACCATTCCAGTTTTGCCTCTCTTGAAAGTGGAATGGGACATTTCAAAAATCGTACCGGCATTGATGATATCATCACCAAGAGAGGCAAAATTGGATTGGTAGATTACAAAATTCATATCGGCGTTGATGATATCATCACCAAGAGAGGGGAAAGTTGAATGGTAGATTACGTTTTTTAGAGGGTCAAAACCGTAATCATAGATTATATTTCTGCTTCTATAAAAATGGATTCAACTCCCTAACTGTTCAACCCTTTACTTCAGCTGATTTTTTTGTTTGTTTTGTATTGGTTAGACCACTATTAAAAATGTAGCGCAAGTGTAAATATGTTTAAAATGTCAAAAAATTGTATAGGTATGTGTTTTTACTATTATAAATTATAAAGATTTAATTTTAATCAGCAGTTTTACCTACCCAACATTTTATAATGATGCGATGCATCTCTACGATTCATTAAATCAAAGAAAAAAAGAAATATTAAATATCTGATTCAGATTTTTCAAAAATATACTTTTTTCCTTTACAGGACGATTGAGAATGAAAACTTTTGTTTTTGAAATATATATTTGGCCTGTACAAAGATGTTAGTTTGATAAGGTAGTCTTGGGTTAAGATGGATTAATAGATTTTAAAACTATTCTAAAGGAATAATGCATTGGGACGATACATTGATATACAATTATATCTCCAATGATGATAAACAGTATTACTGATTCGGTAATTTAAAAATAATGGTTTAAAAGTTTAGACACAACTCTTTTGGAAACAACAAACCAAAATGCAATAAAAATACCCACAGGTATACACTTTTGGGTACCAGTGTAATTTACAGCCCATGTCCCCTCCCTCCCTGTTAGTTATAGAGTCGCTGCGCATATAGAGAATGTCCAAAATTCATGGCGAATTTAACCAATTTTTACGTACCCTAAAAATATTTAATATCCTTTTGGGGGCATATTAAGCCCTCCCCCCCACCAATCTGTAAAGGTTAAGCTTTAAAATTTTGCTATAATTAGGGTTGGTCTGTCCATCCGTCTGGGACAGTTAACTCTTTTCTTTAATTTAAACAGGTTAGAATTGAATACTAATTCCTATTACCACAAGGAATAATGTTATTAGCAAAGCATCTCTATATTCAAGTCCTGAAAATGTAAGTATGTCCTTATACAGTATCCTGTATATAAGAAGTTTGAACAAATTTGCTTTCAATTTTGTTTAGACTTATATATTAATTTTCTGCTTATTCAGTTCTGACACTCTACAAGTGTTAATTTTTGTTTGCCTTACTATTTCAAGGTTTCGCTTTTATGGATGATGTTATCCTTAAATGAAAATTGATTAGAAATGAAGCAGCTTATTTTTTGTTCTACTTTATACATACCCCCCCCCCCCAATGTGTGATCAAGATGCCTCTGGAGATATATATAAGCCAACTTATCTTAGCATAATATTCCCCTTCCCCCACCTCCCCCATCTCCTCAATAATTATGGTTTATTTGTGCAATTGTGTTTCAATTTTTAGTGTCCTGCAGTAGTGTTCGATCCGAATCGTGCAGTACTGAACGAAAAAAAAAACTTTTTTGTCTTACATATTATCAAAAAACTTATTTCGAGACTTGTTTAAGTTTGATAAAAACTAAGAAACCCTGAAAATTTCACAAAAATCGGATCACGGGAAGTAGAATTGTCACTAATAGGTTAATAGATAAATAGCTAATTTTCATCATTTATGCATCATTGTAAAACAACCCCCCCCCCTCGCCGGAATTCATTAAGAATATGATATCCTGGACCGGCTTTGTAAAGTCACAGGACACGTATGATATCTATGTTTATAGCCCCCCCCCCCCCCCCAAGGAGTGGAATAAATAAAGTATAGCCGTTTCCTAGTTTAATTTTGATAAGACAATGGCTGATAAATTGGTGTATTAAAGGATGCAAACTTTTTTATTTTAATATCCGTGGAAAATTATGGAAAATGCAGCGGATATTAATTGGTTTCAAAGCCATACTAGAAAAGCTTTTCTTTCATTCAGGGTTCGGCAGCCATAGTCTCTGTGGCTTTTCATATTGAAAAAAAGGCAAACAACAAGTCAAGTCATGACTAACTTTTAAAATCATTGGAAGAAACATTCAAAAAAAATACACTTAATTAAAGAAAAAAGTTACACTTACATGACAACATACAATGGCCGATAAATGATAAGACAGTCTTGCCCCATCTGTAGATAAAATTAGAGGTTGAAAAGTTTAGACACTGAACTAAATGAACAAACCAATCAAAATTCAATAAAAGTCCCTAAGATCTAAAGCCAACGAAAACATAATTAACAAGGATGACAACATCCATAAAAGCACTGAAACGGTAGGACAAAAAGACATTAACACTTGTATAGTGTCAGAACTGAATAATCAGAATATAAATGTATAAGAGTCGAAGCAAAATTGAACGGAATAAGGAAAAATAGATTATATTTATTTCAGTACTTACGAGATTTAGTGAATATACATCAAAAATATATTCACCAAACCTTATTCTAATTTAGCGGGTTTTGAAATATTAAAACATATTTTTTAATATTTGTTGACCAGCTGAGAAGGTAACAAGATATTACCCTCTGTTAATATATATTAGTATATTCAGATTTTCAATTTAAATATTCCCCTTCTATGTGTTAGGAAATATACAGAAAGGTGTGAAGTTTGGACTTCCGGGGTACATGGGATATTAAGAAATTTTAATATATTTACGGGAAAATAATATTTACAAAATATTGATAAACAGTAATATTTCACTACGAAATCACCCTAGTTTTGATTTATTTAATATTTTTCAAGAAATATTCAAACTTCAAATATGATTGCCATCATTAGTAGAATTCTTAATGATCAAAAAAAAACTATTTTATATTATTAACAATATATCATATGAAATTGAGATTATCTTAGAAAGATAAGTTATAACACTATAAGTTAATAAAGTTTTTATAAAGTCATTACATTTTATAGATAGAAATGTCACTATTGAAATTCTGCCACTCATATTTAATGAAAACTGACTATTTTACAAGAGGAGATAAAATTTGAATACATAATTCAGATTTTTAAAGGGACATTATAGTAATTGTAGATTTTATTTCTACTAATTTAAAACTGTTTATATACTTCATACTGTTCAATGCCTTACACACAGATAACACAATTAGCATTTGATTATTAAAAAAATTTAAATATCAATTATTATTAAAATTAATCCCGCACATAAAAATAATAAAAAATAACTTCTCATATAAAACTTGAAGGTTTGACTTTTATCTTTATGTAATTCATTGTTGATATTTAAAACATAACACAAAAAATTAAATTTTTAGTATTAAAAACATCTAAAAATACATACACATTAGGCTACACAGAATTGCACTAATATTGGATTCAAAGAATTAACATTAGCCACCTAACTTTTCATCTTACACCAACCCTATTATTATAATTGATTTATAGAATCGAGCTTTTGTACATTATTTACTGTAAATATTATAAACATACATAAAACATCCAAAATAACAAGAAAAAAAATTCTTAGCTCTAAAGCCTTTCCAAATAGAAAAAAATTTGTATTATGAATTCACTTCTATCACACATACTTTAGACATCTAAGTAGAAATGTTTAAATATAAAGAAATCAAAAGATTGAAGTTACAAGTGTTAACCCATTAGTGCCGAACCGGGCATCAAAACCCGGTTCCGAAAAATGGGAAAAAAAACCGGTTTCCGGCTTCATAATTGCATCATTCTCAGAATGAATCCCCCCTCTACTACCCTGACTTTAATTTCCCCCTGGAGCAGGCAGTTTAGCTTACTTCCGTTTGCTGGTATAGCTCAACAAAATGTGAAAATCATGAAAATTCAAATACCCCTTCTAACTTTTTTGTTTTTATAGTAAAGTCGCTGATTTTTTTTGTGAAATCTAATGTTTATTGACAAGTACATCTATTTGTGAATTCGTTTTATTCAAATTATAATTTTTTATATGATTTTTTTATCGTTTTTTTACGCCCTATTATGACCCGGTTCGGCTTGGCCATAAATACCCGAAAATTTTAAAACCCGGCTCGGTTTCGGTTTTTATTACCCGGTTTTAACTTTTCAACCAATAAAAATAACAGTTTACGTCATTAGTAAGGGTTTGAGCCACCCTAATAACCCTAGTAATCTCTATAGGTGTCACTCAATAGTTTTATGCTCGTTTTCTGATATGTAACACCCAAATTTTACATGTTCTTTTTTTTGTAGTGTGTGTCTTTTAAAACTTCGAGCAACGGGTTTTTTTACCCGAAAACGGCGGCACCTATAGCCGAAACACTAAATTTGAAATAAATCGCTTCGTATTATACTTGTAGCTCTTTAGATTACATGAGGTTGTGTAGTTTTCAATTACGGATCGTATCAAAGTTCTAAAAAGTGTTCATCTCACTTTTGGCGTTCAAAAATTACATTTTTCGATTTTTGGTCAAAATAACCGGGTTTATACAGGTCAACTGGGTTTTAAAACTGGGGGAAAGCACCAAAAACGGGTGTTAATGCCTGGTTGGTATTTATGGCCAAGCCGAACCGGGTTTTTTTGCAACTTTCCTGTGCACGCCACTAGAGCAAAACAAAAAAATACGAATTCCGTTTTGACCATTATAAAGCTTCCCTGAAACTTACAGCTCGATCGGCCCATAAAAGTGGCGCTCGGCACTAATGGGTTAACTAAGGTCTTTAACCTAATCTGAATAACATGAAACTATTACAAGACAAGAAAACACTTCAATAAAAAAAACACTTTACATTCAGCCTCAAATTGACAATATTTTTAAAAAAGCTCCAATATTTGCTTTGTTAAAATTTTTAAAGAATAATTTTAGAAATAGAATATGAAAATGAGTTTTACAACAATGATAAATATTTAAATCTAACAAGAAACTTAAAAACATTTTAGAATTTTTTTAAAGTTGTCTTTTATCAAAGGTTTTGGTTATATGATTGGTTAAACTTTTCAATAGATGTAAATTGGTTACCAGTTGAAGGAACTGATGGAACTTTCAGCATTTTTCTGGATAGCTTCACTTTCTAAAAATTTTATATGATTAAATACTGAAATAGACAGATATTTGTCAATTTTGTGATTATAGCATACACAATATTGTTTATTTTTTTTATTTTTGCAAAATAAATATATACTTGGTTTAGATAATGTCTTACTAATAGTAAAAATCTTTGAGTTTATCAGGGAATAAAAATGGTTTCAAGCATAGGGTTAATTCTGCAATAAAATATGTAGATGTAATTAAATACTCCTAAAAAAGTTAGTTAACCTATTGAAGCATAACATTTATAATAATATGCTGCATATCTTTGATGGAATCTTGAAAAATCTTTTTAATATAATGAACTGTTTCAAAGTGACTAATGTATACAAGCTTTACAAGTTAACAAAACTCAAAAATACCTTTGTCTTATTTGGTGACTGCAGATCTGATCTTCTTGATGATGAAGCTGTTGTTGACAAACTGCACAGCCAAGACAACCAGATCATGAAGTCCCAGGACAGATAGTCCTAACCACAACCCTAAGCTACTGCCAACATCAATTATATACTTGAACATGTTATACTTGAACATGTTATAGCACTTTCTCTGTAACAATAACTTTCTGATTGAAAGTTAGATAAGCTGAAGTCGAACCATCTTTAGAACCCTCTTCATCTACAGTATAAGTTGTTTCTTTGCAAGATTGTCTGCATGCATCTTCAAATCTGATATTTTTCTTAAAAGAGACCAATTTATACAGAATGTTTCTTTGAAAGTCTTTCCTAAATTTGCCATAAAATGTGAAGTATCCAGGGTAAGTTTGGTTACATTGTTTGTTGTATGACAACCATGGAGGGATACAGCTAATATTCTTCTTCTCAAACTCGTCTTGAATTTTATCATCAACACATTTTTTGAATTCCTTTTCAGTCATTGGTTTTTGGTCATTGTTGCAATGATTTCTTTCTTGAATTTTAACATTGATGAAATGCTTTGTCCTTGGTTTCACAAAGATTTCCTTTCCTACATGAGAAGTAGTGTCAGGCATGATAAAGGTCCTGTAGTTTCTGTCTGTAATGAACACTCTAGCATCATCTTTATTCCAATGGTATAACATTATTTCTTGTGTAAAATTAAGAATTGAAGTTTCTTGACATAGGCCAAATCCAGGTATAAATACAAGACTATCTTTAGATTTTCCTCCATAAATATCTATGCTTTCAACTTTGTCCAAATCAAATACTTGTTCTTTGAGCTTATCAAATGTAAGATTCAGATGTGCACCCCAAGATATACACCTAGTTGTTTCATTACATCTAGCATATCCCTCAAGCATGTTTTCGTAACTCCAATACCCTAATTCCATAATTCTTTTGAGATTGGTCTGATTTGTAGGACAAACTGTGATCAAAGGCATGTCATCATCTCTTTCATATTGTGACAAAACTGTTGGAGGGTCCATCAAGTTTATTGTGGCAATGTTTAGCTGATAACAAAACATAGCAAATGAAACAAGAAAGACATTGAACTTTAAAATCTTTAGAGGATCCATTGTAATATCTAGATTAATGGAATGATTTGAATTCAAGTTAATAAAACTAGGGATAAAATCCACTAATTTATGTTTCTTAAAACTTGAGAAGGAAAGATTCTCTTGGCAAAATACACCAAACTAATTGGAATTAAGTCTTGTTTAGCAACTTGAAATATTAATACTTAATTTCTATGATTTGTTTTATTCTTTAGTTCTACCTTATTCTAACTATAATATGTTGCTAAATTATCCTTACTATTAGAAGGCTGAAGGTGTAATGCATAATTTTAATGTCTAATATTGGTGTTTTCAGTAATTAATATCCATGGAAACAAATGTTTAAAGTTACACACATTAGTTACAATAGGGTTGTGGCAGTAAACTTTATTGTGCAATAGCCCCCCCCCTCCCCCTCACTAACAATTTATCTGGGGGCCAAACTGTTCTTCTCTATGAATAATCATTAACAAGGAATACCATAGTGAAGTAATTATTTTAGGAAATAAAAAGAGGAAAAAAGGTTTGTACCTTAAAAGGAATTATGAAATTCTAAACAATAAAAGTTATGTTTAAATTTTATGATGGTTAAGGATACAAAAAAAATTATGTCATATTAATATAAACTTTATTCTTCACAACCCTAGATGTAAAATTTTGTTTGTAAACTAACACTTAAACTTTGTTTACCTTGATATTGGGTAAAGGAAAAATCTTTACATTAATTACTTTAGTCATAACTTTCCTTTTTAATTGTTTTTTTTATGGATTAATTAAACATACAATGCAAAAAAGTATATTTTCATTTGATAGAAAGGATGTGTTAATTATGATTAATCATCAAAGATTAAGCTCTCCTTCTCAGCCCTTTGGATATAAGACTTTGTTTGAAAGAGCTTTGGGAATCAAAATACTTATTTTTTGATTAAAAGACATGGCATTGGTTAAATAGTTTAATTGTAAAAGGATTACATTTAAACTAACTTTAGTAAAAGACTATTTAATTTATAAATCATCTCTTGATAATTATAATTTAGTTTTTCTAAAAATCAAGTAATGTGCAGACAAACTAACTATAGAAAAGATTTACTGTTGACTTTTGTAAATGCTCTGCCATGTGAATATAAAATAATTAATTTTAAGTGTTTGTTCATTTCTAGCTGTTTTTATACAGATATTGATTTGACAAACAAAATTTTTAATTTGTGGTAGAAAATAAAGTTTACCCAAACATTGATAATTAATATTCAAGGACTCTTTAAAAGAAATTAACTTTCTATTTTATTGAATCCAATTAGAAAAACTAATATTATTTACCTTTTACTTGAAACATAATAAAAGTGATTGCTATGATAAATATAAGTTATATGATACTTATATATAAGGGTTTTCATTGAACCTTTTATTTAACTATATTAACCAAATTATTATTTTGCCTGATCTTGTGTGTAAGAATTCTTCAAATAAGTTTCCATATTTTTTCTTTCTTTTATTTTATTATTTAACTTGATCATTGAATTTAAAATCTTGACATATTTAAATCTAATATTTTTTTTTCAAAATATGTCAATGGCTACAAAATGGCTCTTGTCACTACTAATTAAACAAGAATAAATTTATCCATAAGAATTAAACACCAAGAAAACAATCAAACTTTCAGACTTCTAACCTTAATAGTAGCCAAATAAATCTAATTACCTTTAATATGACCAACAAAATAATGTATATTTTTAATCTGGTTGGTCATTTGAAGGAAGAATTTTTCATGAAAGAACATGTCCTGACTTTTGTGATTTTTTTTAACCCATTTGTGATGAGATCCTAAAGTTATAAGTTTGATTCACCGGGGAGTAGTTTGTTTTTGTATTTAGAAAATTTTTGTTTTTTTCAGTTTAGTAATAAATTTGTTAAGGTGGTTTGGGGCTGTTTTCTAACCTTAACAATATCCCTCCCCCTAATTAGTTGCTAGGGTCTAAGCAAAGCTAGACTTTTTTTTTGCAATAGGCCTGTCAAATTGTTTTCTTGGAATAAGGTGTTTTAGGTGCTTATTACGAAGTATTAAAATTATTGGTTTTCAATAACCTGTGCATGTAGGGTAATATCAGTTGCAAAGAAATAATTAATGGGACCGTCAACTTGTTTAATGTATAGGTGTTTGTTTTCTTGGAATAAGGTGTTTTAGTTAGTTATTAAGAAGTATTGAAATTATTGGTTTTCAATAACCTGTGCATGTGATGTAGGGTATTATTAGTTGTAATCAGTTATTAAACTTTATACAACCTTAATTTCTTTTGAACAACTGAGTTCCTGCTCTATGACTTACTTTGTCCATCATTATTTTTGTGCTTAGATCTGTATTGAGTTCTAGGAAATTTTATCAAAGTGATTAAAATACTTCTAAAAATATTGCATGATTTCTTAAAATCATTTTTTTACTGTGTTTATATTAGTTGTTCTTTCCTTATCAGTTGCATAAAGGTTTAAGTCTATTTTCTAAGATCTAAAGGAAATGAATAAATTGATGAACCCCCATAATGGAAATATACAAAATCAGTTTTCCTTTACATTATAAATGTGTTAATATAATTTTAAATCATATTAGAAACTATAGAATGTAAATCATTTAAAGATCCAGCTGTTTAATGTTTTTTTTTCTAAAAAAGGGCTTAAAGTCATTCTTTTATGAAAAATTAAAATGTTTAGATTTTATTTTGTTACAAATCTCTAACATAAACAAAATATTAATGATTAATGAATGAAAAAAACTCTCAATTTTGATTTTTGAGACAAAATTAACTAGCATGTTGTAGAACTCACAAAATATTTTTTAATGCCCAAAAACCATCCTAAATTGTAAAACTTACATAAACATTTGATAGTCTGTCAAAAAATATTCTTTTAGTCATTAGATAATACAAAATAGAATTTTTTTGTTTTGACTTTAGTGACGCCATCTACTTTAACACATTTTGTTCTAAAACACACAATTTTCAGAGTTAAAACATGATTAATACAGACTGACTGACAAATATAAAGACTGACTGATGGACAGACATATTGAATTAAAGAAAAACTTCACTACCAAAAAATTTTATAATTTTCTCCATGACTTTCTATAACATAAAAACTTAATTCTGTTTGAAACACAATATCCCTCAAAGTGCAGCACATAAATCCTTCCCCCCCACTCTAATTTCAAAAATCAGAAAATAAAGGGGAGGGTAGGTACTTTGTTTATTTTTTGTAATATAGGCCCAGCAGATTAAGGGAACAAATACCCCTTACTTTTCATCACTTTTAAAATAATTGTTGGGGGGGGGGGGGAGTGGATTACTGTTTGTTTACTATTTTTGGTTATGTTATATTTAAGATACTTGTTGGCCCCACAAGGTTAGGCCCCCTCTTGATATAGACATAGCCTAAAAAAACTGACTTCCCCAACCCTAATTTTCAATCTATTGGGTTGGTGGTTTTTTTTGCTCAGTAGGCCATATACAGGAAATCATCAAAAGTCCTTGAATGTATAGGAAAATTTTATACTGTGTTTGTCAAATCAATATCTGTACAATAATAGATATGCATTAACAAACTCTTATGCTTGATTAAATTTTCATTTAGGCAGAAAACATTTAATTTATTAACCCTTAACGGTTAAAATTGAGAAAGGGTGGAAGGTCAAATACACCCTCCTCTCCAGGAAGTTGATCCCCCACTTTTAATAGTAGTTTAAAAAGAAAATATATTTTGGAGAGGTCATTTATTTCTATGGATGATTTCACTTGGATACCCTCTCTCAAAATAATTATAAATCTTTGCAGGACCTATAAGAAGCTACACTTTAAATGAGAACCAGAAGAAGGAGTTCTTTTGGTACACACAGACAGATATCCTGGTACTTCTAGAGAAGGATTAATTGCATGGACAATTTTATTGTTAATTTTCTTACAGGGACTCGAACCTGTGCTACAGATGGTCAGAACAGACAATGAAGAAAAGGTTTTTGGCCCTAAAAAAAACTCCTGGAGTCAAAATATCATTTTTTACAAAAGTAAAAACCAACATCAAAAGAAGATCATACCAGGAGATATGAGACAATGGGCAGTTTATAAAGTTTTTTAATAACATTTTTATATTTGTTGGCTTAACAACTTTCAGAATTGATTTTAATTGGTTGGTTCATTAAGTGTAGTGTTCAAACATTTTTATCACTAATTGTAAGCTACAGAAGGGGTGATTTGATTTAAGCATTTTGAATTCATATGAATGTAAATATTGAATTGTAAGGTAGATTTTCTCCTAAAAAATATACTACTACACAGTTTTATGGTAAAATTCTTTAGTGGAAAACTTTTATCTTCTGTAATTCAATTTTAATTGGTTTGTTTCAACCTAGAAGAGTCCAATCATTTCAACCAATAATACTAGTCTAGAGAAAGGGTAGTTTTGTTCATCATCATTAGCCCTTTACAGTCAGGCCCCTTGCCGCACCTTAATCAGTCAAAAATTGCGGCCACAGGAGCCTTTTAAAGATTTCTGGAGACCTGGAGGATCAGGACCTGCAGGATCATACCTGGAACCTGAAAGTGACTTGAACACCTGTATTTTATATAAGGATGTACTACTAGAGGATTTTTTAGTATTTTGGTATGATAAAATGCTTTGTTTTAGTCAAAAAAATATTTTTGCTCTTTACCTGGATGACCCTGCCAGATTTGCTGGCATCCTGTGCCCGCCAGGATGGAGATATTCAAAAAATTCCAACTCTCAGTTATGTGTCATACCCATACTTAAAAAGTCAAGCAGTTTGGGCTCTTCATCTTTCACACACAGAAAATGAGATAGAAAAAACCGGACGCCCCCCCCCCCGACCATTAAGGGTTAGGTATATTTATTAATATTTTATCCATTGCCTTAATTCTTATAATCCCTAAGATTCAAACTAACTGCGCAAGTAAAAATAAAACATAGTTGGAAATACCAAAAATGAAAGCTACATAGCTTTATTATTCAAGGGTACAAAATTCAATAGTTAACAAATATTTACTTAATGCAAATTTGCAAAGAGTTAACATTTATTAGCACATTTTCTTATAAATATAACAGAACTTAAAGTATACTATTAATGTTATAAAAATATTATGTTTTTCTGCCTGTAGCTGAAGATCTTAGAAAAGCTGGTTCTAATTGAGATTCTTTTCATAGAGGCTAAAAACAGGGAGTTTTGAAGAATGTTTTAGGCTATTTTCTTAATCCAAATCCCTTCCTTGGGGTCATAAAAGTATTATACATATCATATTATATGGTTCATAATCAATATCTTTCAAACTACAAAATCAATTCAGTTTGTCATTTGAGAGATGGATTGTTTCTACCCATATAAATACAGAGCCTCTAGTTGGTCCAAAAAGTTGTTTTTTTTTGGTTGGAAATTTTAAGTAAGCTGAATTTAACATTGAAGAATTGAAGAGTCTCAAAAATCAGCCATGTGACGTCATGAAAATAAGGGGATGAGGGAAAGGAATTCCCTAAATAAGAGATGGATAATCCCTCATTTTTATGACATCACATGGCTGATTTTTTAGACCTATGATTAAAGTTCATCTTTGTTATGTATGTTGTACAATAAGTGCAGTCAATATTCTCTAAAATGACTATAACATTTGGAATAATAGTGCAGCTATTACCTTTTATGATACAAATAAGGATTTTAATTGCCAATTATCTGAAAAGTTTATATCCTTGATATGAAAATTTTTTGAAATTTTATAACTCTGCAAACCTGAAATCTTCATGCGGTTTATAATATCTTTGTTATGATTCAATCCACGCATAAAAGAATTGCTTTAATCGTTTTCCAGGTCCCATAACTGTGCTGCTAGACCTTTATTTTTTTAAAATCAGTTCAAAAATAGGAATTTTAGAAGCTATAATATTAGAATATTAGTTGTTTGATCCTTATCCTATTGGGGAGTCTGATGGATGTCAGGAACAAAGCCTAAAACCAACCCTAAGACATTTATAAACCTTCCCTTAAAAGTGTAACCAAATTGGAACAGTATTAGCAAGCTGTTTTTGTTATTAAAATAATCAGCCCACATTTTTTTCATGTTAAGTTTAAAAATATCGTATTCGGCTATTCCTCAGCCGATTTAGTCATCCAAGGTGGCAAAAAAATAGTCCTGTGTTTAATAAATTCAAATCCGTTGACCAATCTAAAATTGGTCCAGTGGTTGTCATGTTTTGATGATTTTAAAGCTAGTTGTAGACATGATAATAATTGCATAAAATAGAAGTAAAGTTTAAAAATACCGTATTCGGCTATTCCTTGGCCAATTTAGTCATCTAAGGTGGCAAAAAATAAGCCCTGGCCATAATAAATTCAAATCCGTTGACCAATCTAAAATCGGTCCAGTGGTTGTCACGTAACGATGATTTTAAAGTTGTTATAAATGCTGCACATATTATAAATATAATAATGTCGTCTTTGAAACTGAATTCTGCCATATATGCAAAAATTTACAGACTTTATGCGTTTAATATTGATAATTTATGATAAAATATTTTTTTTTATAAAGGAATTATTATTTAATTACCTTTTTAAAAGTTACTGCATGAAAAAAAAATATTGACTGCACTTATTGTACAAATGTTAAACTTTTAGCCATTTTTGTAAATTTTTGATAGGATGTTTTTCTATCTAATTGTCTGTTTGTCTGAACTAAAGGATTTTTAAAAGAAAAGCAGCTAAAAGCTGCATAAAAGAAGTCAGACTGCAATAGATTTTTAATGCCTAATGTTGAGCATAGATAAAGGAATGGTGGCAACAAGTTTCATCTGATTATCTTTTGTAGGAGCAGAGAAAATCTGTTGTAAAAAGTAAAAGGCTGCTTAAAAGCTTTCCGACGACTGTAGATGTTCTATACTTAATTATGCTCCATATTAATGGGATTGTTGGCAACAAGTTTCAGCCTTCTATCTTTCACAGGAGCCAAGATAACTATTTTGGAAAAATTAAAGCAGTTATAAAGCTGCTGGAAAGCAGTCCGACCATTATTTAATTTTTATACTTAATTATGCTCCTTATTGATGGGAATGTTGACAAGAAGTTTCAGCCTTACATCTTTTACAGGAGCCAAGATAATTATTTTAGAAAAATTAAAGCGGTGAAAAGCTGCTTGAAAGTAGTGTGACCATTATTTATGTTTTAAATTTAATCATGACCCATATTGATGGAAATGTTGACAGGAAGTTACAGCCTTCTATCTTTTACAGGATCCGAGAAAATCAGTTTTAAAAAATAAAAATGGATAAAAAGCTGCTTTAAAAGCAGTCTGACCAATATTAATGTATTATGTCATTTATCTGAAAAGTGTATTTTCTCCATAGCAAAAGTCTAAAAACATCGGGTTTAAAAAAATAATTTTTTTAATAAGTTGTACTAAAACAGTAGCTTTGAGTCTTATTATTGTTTTGAATAAAGTTTTGTCAACAGACATCGTCACCAATAATGAAAAAATATTTGAATAAAAAAATAAATGTAGGTTAAAATGTGTTCTACAATTCTTTCATAAAAATTATACTAAATACAAAAATAATATTTTAAAATAATTTTATTGTTTAGGAAAGAACCTGGAATAAAGACTAAGGTAAATCTTAATTTTTAAAATAATTTTGCAGTATGAATTAGCTCTCCTCAAATATTGTAATTTTACAGAAATATATTTTATTCTTTTTTTTCTTCATACATTTATTCCTGGTGATTTTATATTTTATTTCATTGTTTGTAAACACTGGCAGATGAAAAGTTGAAACTTTGAGATAGGGTTAACCCCTAGGTTAATGCTTTCCTTTATAAGTTAAAGAAGGCATTCTTATTTGGGGAAGAAAAGATGAAAAGAAAAGTGTGATTGCTATCAACTTCACATAATGAAATAACATTTTCTTTAATAAAGTTACTCCAAGAATAAAAAAAAACATTGACTGCATTTACTCTACAAAGTTTAGCAGATATATAAAAAATACGTAACAAACGGTCAATGGATCCTATAAATAGACATAAATTTTATCTGCTCTCTCTTCAGGTTTATAGGAATTCAAAGAATTTAACTGTTTCATCAATTTATCAGCCATTGTCTTACCCCTAGATCCCTGGAAATAGTCACCCAACCTTCACCAATATAAAAAAAAACATTCTCTATAAAACAACATCACTGTAGTTAGACAACCTTATTGACATCTCAAAAAATGAAAAAGATTTGACATCTTTTATTCAAAACAGTAAACCATAATTTAAAATAAAAATATACGAAAATGCATAAACTTTATAAAGTGAAATATTGAAAAAGTCTAGAAGTAATTAATAAACCCAACAGTTTGTTTATTCTATGGGGGGTAATTATTATTGGAATACATTTTTCTATAAAGTTTTGAAACCGACTAATATTCAGTTGATTAGAATCGGTTCTCAGCCATACAAAAAAACTATGTCTAGCATTGTATCATATCCATTTTCTATCTGTTTATAATACAATAATAACAATGACAGATAAATTTATTGTACATTCCCAATGATGATACACAAAATTACCCTTCTGTAAATTACAATTTGTGGTTGAAACATTTTGACACTCAACTTAATAAACCAACCAATCAAAATTCAAAAAGAGTCCCCAAAGTTAAAGAGCCAACAAGTAAGAAAGCGTTATCTATCTGTATACATGTATGTCTGCATATTTATCTGTCTGTCTGTATGCCTGCATATCTATCTGTCTGTCTGTATGTCTGCATATCTATCTGTATGTCTGCATATCTATCTGTATGCCTGTCTGTCTGCATATCTATCTGTATGTCTGTATGTCTGCATATCTATCTGTCTGTCTGTATGTCTGCATATCTATCTGTATGTCTGTATGTCTGCATATCTATCTGTATGTCTGTATGTCTGCATATCTATCTGTATGTCTGTATGTCTGTATATCTATCTGTATGTCTGTATGTCTGCATATCTATCTGTATGTCTGTATGTCTGCATATCTATCTGTATGCCTGTATGTCTGCATATCTATCTGTATGTCTGCATATCTATCTGTCTGTCTGTATGTCTGCATATCTATCTGTCTGTCTGTATGTCTGTATGTCTGCATATCTATCTGTATGTCTGTATGTCTGCATATCTATCTGTATGTCTGTATATCTATCTGTATGTCTGTATGTCTGCATATCTATCTGTATGTCTGTATATCTATCTGTATGTCTGAATGTCTGCATATCTATCTGTATGTCTGCATATCTATCTGTATGTCTGCATATCTATCTGTATGTCTGTATGTCTGCATATCTCTCTGTATGTCTGTATATCTATCTGTATGTCTTGTATCTATCTGTATGTCTGTCTGTCCTTCCCTCTGCTGTTGTAAGGGTGTAAGGAAGCTGTACATCTTTCTTCTAGTTGGAAATTATAAGTATAAAAAAGAACCACTCATAAGTTTTCAGAATTGTATTTGATAAATAATTTAACAAAAATCATGCAACCTTCATCAAACTAAAATCTTCTTATAAGAATAATATGATGTTTGTCTGTCTGAATTTTGAATGAGGGAGGGTTAATGGTTCTCCCCCTTTCTTCAACCCTTTTATATTTATAAAGATCTTAATGGATAAGACAATGGACAATAATAATAATGAGAACCACTCATAAGTTTTCAGAATTGTATTTGATAAATAATTTAACAAAAATCACGCAACCTTCATCAAACTAAAACCTTAATATAAGAGTAATAGGATGTATGTCTGTCTGTATTTTGAATGAGGGAAGGTTAATGGTTCTCCCCCTTTCTTTAAATAGTTTTATATTTATAAAGATCTTAAGGTATAAGACAATGGACGATAATAATAATAAGAACCAATCATAAGTTTTCAGAATTGTTTTTGATAAATAATTTAACAAAAATCATGCAACCTTCATCAAACTAAAATCTTTATAGAAGAGTAATAGGACGTTTGTCTGTCTGTATTTTTAATGAGGGAGTGTTAATGGTTCTCCCCCTTTCTTCAACCCTTTTATCTTGTATATTTATAAAGATCTTAAGGTATAAGACAATGGACGATAATAATAATAAGAACCACTCATAAGTTTTCAGAATTGTATTTGATAAATAATTTAACAAAAATCACGCAACCTTCATCAAACTGAAATCTTTATATAAGACCAATAGGACGTTTGTCTGTCTGTCTTTTGAATGAGGGAGTGTTAATGGTTCTCACCCTTTCTTCAACCCTTTTATATTTATAAAGATCTTAAGGTATAAGACAATGGACGATAATAATAATATTAATTTGGTTAGTGGCGGAACCTTTTAATTAAAACTTTGGGAACTGCCAGTTACTAGAAATATCAATCTAGATTTAATCAAAGTACCCAAAGATCCAACAGACAGACACATGCACAGACATCCTGTTACTTTTATATAAAGTTGCTTCACTCCTCCTAGTCCTTAGGGGAGAGTGTAGGAGTCAGAGAAACCAACCACAAGACTCATAAAGCTTACCTGAAAAGTAAAACTTATTTGGACCAACAGTTTTAGTTCTTAAGATTTATCTTCAAACAAAAAGTGGCAACGCCCCTAGAGGCCTGTAGAGGAACTTGAGGGGGGGGGGGGAGGAATGCAAACCTTACCCATTTTAAATTTTTGAATTAAAAAGTAAAAGAAGAAAAAATTATTAGGGTTGATTTATTTTGGGTGGATGGTTGTACCCTCCCTTAAAATAGTTATAAACCTCCCCTGGACCATAATGGTTCAGCAGTTAGTGAGCTCTTTTTAAACACAGACAGACAAAAATATACAAAGACTCAGAGTCATCCTGTTACTTTTATATTGTATTTTTTTGTGAATACATTATTTAAAGCGAAGCTTTTCTATAATTAGGGTTGGTCTGTCTGTAATATAAATCTTTTTTTGTTAATTTAGGCATGTTAGAATTATCCTATCAATTTCAAACTTTGCATGGTGATTCATGTAGTAGTTAGGTATGATTTAGAAAGCGTAGTAAGTCTATGATCGTTACAAGAATGTCTGTACGTCCATTTTAAACATGTTGATTTTTAACTTTTTTAACAACAAATGTTAATGTGATAAAATGATCCAATTAATATGAGATTTGAAATACTGATTCCTTAGACAACAAAATACAATGTTATTAGCAAAGCATCTCTATAATGAAGTTCTCAAAAAGTAATTATGTCCTTAAATACAGTGTGTTTTTTTTAAAGCAATTTTACCCCACTTATAGTTATCAGAATTTAATGATTAATGGCTCAAATAATCAACCTTTTGCAAGAATGGCTGCTAAACACTTCAAAGTTGAGATATAGAGCTAAAAATGTATACAGATACTATTAGGGACATGTACTAGAACATATCAAAGTTTGAAGGTCATATCTCAACCAGGGAGGGAGTACTGCCCCCCCAAAGTTGACTACAGAAAATCCATTTTTTTAAGAAAAATGCGCTAAAACCATTTTTATATGTTGACACCTAAATTTTGAAATTTAGATTTTACTGTACTTTTTAAATAAAAACTGAAATATTTTTTTGTTGTTCTATTAATTGCCTTAAAAACAAAGAAAATAAGCCATTAATCATTAAATTCTGATAACTATAAGTGGGGTAAAATTGCTTTCAAAAAAGTTCTCATAAAAAAAAAACACACTGTATTATACTGCATTTAAGTATTTTTTCAACAAATTTACTCACAATTTTGTTTCAAATTTTATATATATATTCAGTTCTGACACTCTACAAGTGTTAATGTTTGTTTGTCATACCGTTTCAGAGCTTTGGTTTTGTGGATGTTGTCATCCTTGTTAATTATAGAAAAACAACTCTATAATGCAAAGAAATGTATTTTAAAAACATATTTAAACAGAGAACAATTAATAATTCCTAAATTACTAATTGTGGCCAAATCATTATTCTACAATCTTTATATCAATTAATTCCGGGTCGGTAAAGCATGCCTGTGGTAATATCCAGGTTTATTTCTAACTCAAACCCAAATTTTATAATTTGGGGGCTAAATTAACAAAAATCTTAGAGGGAATTAAACTTTTTTATAACAAAAAAAACTAATTTTATAATAACACTTTAAAGAAATTTTATCCAAATTTAGCTACAGGCTTGCTTTGTACACAAATCAAATCAAAATATTTACAATAAGTATTCAAATATATCTTTCAATCTATGATTATCATGAAATTTGAAAAAAAAATATTTCATTTTTTTAAGGAATTAAAAGTAGATTTGAATACTTATCAAAAATATATATAAACTTATATGCTAAATACAAGAGGGGGGGAAGTTTTGACACATTTGCAGAAACAGTGTGTATTAGGGTGGGCCCATTTCCCCCTTTTTTTTAGATTTTACTGTTATCATAAGTTGTGGCAGTAATATATGTGTATGTTAAGCCCCATTCAAGTTTCAAAAGTGACTTGGCTCTTATGGCTGCCTGCAAGCGGGTGTATAAAAAGTGCCCACCCCCTTATAAAACAAAAAATTTAAATTCCTTCAAATACAGGCATGTTGCATATCAAAATGACCGCATTGAAATGCTGATTACGAATCTGAAAACTGTTTTGAAAAATATTCCTCCTAGTTCGAATAAGATCTTATCAATTACCTAAAAACAGCTGATTTGTTAAAAATTGTTCATTTTAGTAGGTTATTTGAAAATCATTTTAGACTGAATCAATATTTTTCAAAACGGTTTTCAGATTTGTAATCAGCATTTCAATGCAGTCATTTTGATATGCAACATGCCAGTATTTGAAGAAATTTCAATTTTAGGTTTTATAGGGGGGCGGGCACATTTTATACCCCCCGCGCGCCTGTTGTTTTTGGATTAAAAAACATCTTTTAAGTTTCACAGGTTTTTATACTGCCATATTAACCCTTGCCTATGTCTACTTATGTGAAATTCCAAAATCGACCCACCCTAGTGTGTATAGGCTTTGTCTTTGGACAAAGAGGATAGGTTATTAGGGATAAAATCATTCTTATTTGATAGATTTCCCCCAACTTTAGGATTTTTTTGATGGGCCTCCAGGTTCAGAAGCTGCAGGCCTCCAGGTGGTGTCTGGACAGGTAAATATAAAAATTAAATTTTTTTTTGAAGAGTTAAAGGTCAACTTATAAAACAAGATATGCATCTTTTTTCTTAAAGTATGTAAATAACATTGAAAAATATGCAGATTTTAAGTTTTATAAGTTGACCTCTAACTCTTACATTTTTATTTTTGCCTGTCCAGAGACCACCTGGAGGCCTGCAGCCCCTGAATCTGGAGGACTGCAGCTCCTGAACCTGGAGGCCTATAAAAAAAAATCTCAAAATTGGGGGAAATTTATCTTATAAGAATGATTTTATCTTTAATAACCTATCCTCTCTGTCCTAAGATAAAGCCTATACACACTGTTTACGCAAATGTGTCAAAACTTCCCCCCCTCTTATATTTAAAAGTTATAAATAGCGCAGCATTAAATAGACTATCTTTTCATAAATAATCTTTTAAAATTTCAATATCTTCAATACTTAAGTAGATTAAATAATGTTTCCTTTTTTGAAATCCTTCAATAAGAAAGTAAGATACAATCAACCTTATTGTTGGCTGTATGTTAGTTGGACAAACCTGACAACATTATTGACACCCTAGCTATAGAGTTGCAGCACTTCATATCATATTAAATATCTATAGTATTGTTTTATAGATTACATAGTTGAAATTAAAGTTCAATTTTTCTTAGCCAAAAAAAAGTAATAAATTCTTTAAATTTGGTTGTATAGATGAGATAAAAAGAATTTTTAAAAAAATGAGTTGAATTCCAATGGCCAACTAATAATATTTAATTTGGACAATTTCTATAAAACAATACTAGATATGTATTTCCATCATGGATTAGAACTTGTTTGAATACAGCTCAGATGAATTAAATTCTAAGCCATGATGGTAAAAGTTTACAAACATACATATGGGACAGTATAGAACAAAGCAATTAGATAATAAAAAGTAATTAAATATCATGAATACCAAAACCTTACCAAAATCCAATCAAGAAATTTAAACAAAAAAAAATCTAATTAGTTAGTAAACTATTTCTTCCTCTTAAGTATATACATTAGATATTCAAAAAGCTACTTATAATATAATCATAAAAAAAATTTATTCTGAAGTTTTCAGTGTGTTAGAAATATTTGATTATGGAATAATAGGACAATAGTCAATGTTTAATCTTACTTAATTACTCTCATTGATTAGATTAAGGGAGAGTGTGTTGAATATTCATGATAAGTTATTCAAATTTGTGTGTATTAATCTTGGAAACTTTTATAGACACAGAGCAAAGGACTGTGATCAGGAAAGATTCTGCGAAAGGAAGATTCTGATCAGTCCTGAAATATTATTTATTTTATAACCTCTCTTGCATTTTCTAGAAGCTAGGGTTGAAGCAACTAATCAAATAAATAAGTAAATTAATCAATTAAATTATCTTTTTAAATTTTTCTGAACTAATAACAAATAGATAAGTAGAATGATTAGGATTCAAATAATTAGATAGCTAAGAGAGAAATATTTGATTAATGAATAAAAAAAGTATTTTTCACTATTGACCTTATACTATCTATAATACAAAGTAAAATGATGTCTGTCTGTCTGTCCATATGTCTGTCTGTCCCCCCAAAAAAAGAAAAAATCATTCGCCCCCCAAAAAAATAAAATTTCTTGGGAACACTCTAGACCATGAGCAGCATCAGCAGTACTTTATTTTTTTTTTTTAATTATCTCTTGGGGTAAAGCCCCTAGAGGCTAGGGGCAAAGCCGCTAGTTATATTATATTTCAGTTAAAATAGATATATCTGACCGATAGACAGATAAAAACTTTTTGATATTTATATGTATTTATAAATATTCTAACTACCTTTATGTTTTAGATAATTATATCTCCCATCTTCTTTTGGCACCTAAAAATATTATGTTTTTAAAAATTCATTTTGATCCTAGAGTTTAACCTTAAAGGTGCTGCAAACCATACTCCCCCCAATTTTTTTTTGTTTTTGAGGGGGGTAATATTCATTTTTTGGGGGGTTGGGGGTGTCCCACCCCGCAAGAAAATAGCTTAAAACCACCAGAGGACCAATAGGTATATACCCTGAAGAGTAGAATCCGATTGGTTCTGTGGTTACAAAGATCTTAAGCTTCAGACAGACAGACAGACATCAAGCTACTTTGTATTATTGATATAAATGTTTATGCTTTTAATAGACTGTTAATTCATATAATACATATTTTGACTATGTATACTGCTACATAATAGAATAATATTATTATATTTTGTTTCTTTTCTTTGTGTGTGATCATTTACTTACAGATCAAAATGTTTTTTTTTATTTTCTGAAATTTAGATTGACAGACACATAATACAATATGAGAATAACCAAATTATATTTACAGATTAATCAAGCTTACCATGTCCTCTAAGTATTTCTACTACTTTAACTTTTCCTCTTTTAGTTTCTTCACTGGCCCCTGGAAATGGCATTAGGGCGTTGTCTAGAGCTGTGTTACCTAGAAATTTGATAAATTAATAGATATGTATATAAAAAATCATATGATTTTAGATTAAATCTTGCAATACAAATGCCAGTGCATTAAAGAATAAAAGTTAAGAAGATGAATATTGAATCTAAATAATCTAAAAATCTTTTACAGGGAGCTTCTTTTCATAAAGTATAAAGGAAATATATCTCTCTGTGCACTAGGGTTTGAAGGGGGATAATAATTAAGAATTTATTTTAGAAAATAAAGATTTTTAAATTGAAGGGTGAAGGAAACAAAATAAGACAGACCAACTTATATCAAACAGGGGACATGCACATTTTTTTTGGTAGCTGAGGTGTTAGGAGGACCCTCCCCCAAAACCAAGGAAAAGCGCATCACAATTTGGCAAGGAAATACATAATGTAAGTTAAAGAGATTTAGTAAATAATTTTTTACCCTAGAAAAGAGGGTTTGTGATTGTTTTATATTCATAATCATGGATATTATTTCCACCCTCCCAAAGATATAGATAGATAGATAGATAGATAGATAGATAGATAGATAGATAGATAGATAGATAGATAGATAGATAGATAGATAGATAGATAGATAGATAGATAGATAGATAGATAGATAGATAGATAGATAGATAGATAGATAGATAGATAGATAGATAGATAGATAGATAGATAGATAGATAGATAGATAGATAGATAGATAGATAGATAGATAGATAGATAGATAGATAGATAGATAGATAGATAGATAGATAGATAGATAGATAGATAGATAGATAGTTAGATAGATAGATAGATAGATAGTTAGATAGATAGATAAATAGATAGTTAGATAGATAGATAAATAGATAGATAGATAGATAGATAGATAGATAGATAGATAGATAGATAGATAGATAGATAGATAGATAGATAGATAGATAGATAGATAAATAGATAGATAGATAGATAGATAGATAGATAGATAGATAGATAGATAGATAGATAGACAGATAGATATATAGATAGATAGATAGATAGATAAATAGATAGATAAATAGATAGATAGGTAGATTGATAAATTGTGTAATTTAGAGTAGAATTATAGATACACAGGGAAATAAATATAGAAAAGTATAATTTTGTAATATATGTATAGTAAGATAGTTGATAGATATTTATGTGATAAAAATATAGTATTATAATAATATTATGTAACTAACCCCATTTATTCTTGGCGTTGATGTCAGCTTGATGATCTAATAAGAGCTCCACAACATCAGTATTTCCATACCATGCTGCCCACATAAGACTTGTATATCCTAGATATAAATATATTAGATTTATTATATATTGTGTAGTTTAGAGTAGAGTTAAAGATACACAGAGAAATATATTAGAATAGTATAATATTGTAATATATGTATAGTAAGATAATTATGTGAAATGGAAATATATATTGAGTAGTAATATTATGTAACTAACCATCATTATTCTTGGCGTTGATGTCAGCTTGATGATCTAATAAGAGCTTCACAACATCAGTACGTCCATACTCTGCTGCCAACATAAGACTTGTATATCCTAGATATAAATATATTAGATTTATTATATTGTGTAGTTTAGAGTAGAATTATAGATACACAGGGAAATATAAAAGGAAAGTATAATTTTGTAATATATGTATAGTAAGATAGATAGATAAATATATATGATGTAAATATATTATTATTATAATATTATGTAACTTACCACCAGTAGTCTTTGCATTGATATCAGCTCCATGTTCTAATAAGAACCTCACAACATCAGTATGTCCAGAATATGCTGCCCAGATAAGACTTGTCCATCCTAGATATAAATATATTAGATTTATTATATATTGTGTAATTTAGAGTAGAATTATAGATACACAGAGAAATATAAATAGAAAGTATAATTTTGTAGTTTATGTGTATATTAAGATAAATAAATATATATGATGGAAATATATTATTATAATAACATTAATGTACTAACCAATTATATCCTTGGCGTTGATATCAGCTCCATGTTCTAATAAGAGATTCACAACTTCATAGTGTCCTTTCTGTGCTGCACCCATAAGACTGGTATATCCTAGATAGATATAAATATATTAGATTTATTATATATTGTTTAATTTAGAGAAGAATTATAGATACACAGGGAGCTATATATATAGAAGAGTATAATTTTGTAATACATGTATAGTAAGATAGATAGATAAATATATATGATGGAAATATATTATTATTATAATATTATGTAACTAACCATCATTATCCTTCACGTTGATGTCAGCTCCATGTTGTAGTAAGAGCTTCACAACATCAGTACGTCCATACCCTGCTGCCCACATAAGACTGGATTGTCCTAGATATAAATATATATTAGATTTATTATATTGTGTAGTTTAGAATAGATTTATAGATACACAGAGAAATAGAAAAGTAATAAGTATATGTTCGTGGATAAGTTGGGTAAATTAACTAACCATGATTATTTGTAGCTTTTATCTCAAAGTTTTCAGTTAATTTTGTTGTTACCTCAATGTACTTAAAATATTTACCCAACACCCCCCCCCCCTCTCTACCTACTAATATTTCAAAATTATATTGAAAAAAAGAAGGTTAGCCATAACTCTTGTATTAAATGTCTGCAGAGGATTCCTAAAACTGAAGGTCCTACAACTGTGGTGCCCTAACCATCAGGGAGTAAGGGAGAGGACAATGGGCAATTAATTCAATTTAAGAGCGATCACTGAAAAGCAATGAAAACCAGATTTATCAAGAAAATATTACCAAAATTGTAAAGGGATCATGGTAACCTAATTTAGAACAAAATTAGTTCTAAGAAAAAAATCATTTACTTGAAAATTAAATTATCAATACATCACAATGTAGTAAACATTCTGTAATTAATCACTAGAAAAATCTTGTTTAGAACTACCTCAACCCTTCTCATATATTTTTAACTGACACCTAAATTCAATCGGTTCTTAGATTGTATAATACATAAATATCACAGTAGAGTTTCTATACATGAAATGACATTTTCTTTTGGAAAAAATATTTATAAAAACCGGCCATTAATAACAAATTTTTCGGTCTGCATATTCAAAACTAGCTCAGCTAGTTAGCGGGGCATTGATGCGCAAGTACCCAAAGTCAGCCAAAATGTGCTGTATTTGTTCACATTCCCATTAAGCAAGTACCCAAAGTCTGAGACTCCTAAAAATTGAATATTCGATCCATTGTCCCCTCCCTTACTCCCTGCCTAACCATACAGGGCTAACCTATACAAACTAACCAAACAGGAGACCAAAAATTAAAAAAAACTAACTCAAAACCAACCCCCTCTCTTATATTCAATTACATAAAAATGGTTGGATTAAGTGGTCCCAGAGGCAATTTTGGGAAACTACTGAAATTCAATTCTTTGATATTTTATTTCAACTAGTTCTAGAGTAATAAGTTTTGGTATTTTACTTAACCCTTTACAGTCAGGCCCCTTGCCGCACCTTAATCGGTCGGGGGGAGGGGGGCATTCAACGCCCCCCCTAATTATCTCAGTTCCTATTAGAGCTAGAGGGCTAATTTTTTTTGTGCAAGTCCCCTGTTTGATAATGAATTTCCGACCTTTTTTAAGTCTAAGTCAATTTTCGCTTCCTTCACCCTTTTATTTAACAACCTTTGTTTTTAGGTCTTTTTTTATTTAAAAATTTCAAACAGCTGTAATTTTCTTATTTTTGAAGCTAGAAGAAAATTTTTTTCCCAGAAAATGTTTATTTTTATGTAGATTTTACATTAGAAATATCAAAATATAAATTTCAGCGGCCGCAGCTGTACTTGGCAGCTGCCAGCCGCCGCAGTCGGCGGCCGGCGGGAAAACGGCGGCGGATCTTCATGAAATTTTAATACGTTATGTAGACATGTAAGAAAAGCTTAAGTTTAAAATTTGAAGTCTCTAAGTCAAAAATTGCGGCCACAGGAGCCTTTTAAAGATTTCTGGAGACCTGGAGGATCAGGACCTGCAGGATCATACCTGGAACCTGAAAGTGACTTGAACACCTGTATTTTATATAAGGATGTACTACTAGAGGATTTTTTAATATTTTGGTATGATAAAATGCTTTGTTTTAGTCAAAAAAATATTTTTGCTCTTTACCTGGATGACCCTGCCAGGTTTGCTGGCATCCTGTGCCCGCCAGGATGGAGATATTCAAAAAATTCCAACTCTCAGTTATGTGTCATACCCATACTTAAAAAGTCAAGCAGTTTGGGCTCTTTATCTTTCACACACAGAAAATGAGATAGAAAAAACCGGATGGGGGGGCGTTCAACGCCCCCCCCCCATACTGTTAAGGGTTAAATGTAAAGACTGAGTTAAAGGAAGATATTGATGTAGGATGGTCAGTTAATTTACTTACACTAATATGTGTCTCAATAACTTATGGACAAAAGAATAAACATGCAGATACAGATATTAGAGATATAAAAGTTAGTAACTGACCTTCTTTATCCTTTAAATTCACATCAGCACCATTGGATATATAATACTTTACTTTCTCCAATAATCCTGCCTTTGATGCATCAAGAAGAAGATTGCCAAGATTAATTATTTTTTCATTCAATTCTAAATATTTATAAATAAGAACATAAATCAAAAATATTGTTCATTAGGATAAGTTAAGTTATAGAAAGATCTCATTATTATCCCCTTTGTATTTTTTATAATTTTAAAAATTGTGGTACCAACCCCCTTTACCCCTCCCCCCCCTATTTAAAAAGTATTATTCTGGCGCTTATTATAAAAAAATTTATTTATCGTAAAAAAATGTATAAAAATGATGTAAATGATATTCATGGTACCAAAAAAAGACAAATATAATTTGCACTGTTAACCTGTTATAATGTTCTTGTATTCTTCGTACTTCTCCTGGAATAATTAAGTTGGTTTATAATATTTATTTTCTTTGGTATTTAATAGGAATATGATAAATTAGTAAATGTTTCAATCAAAACTTATCTACACCTTAATTTAGTAAAAATCATTTCATTAAAAATAAAGTAAATCTTACATTCATTTCATCAGTCACATTACAGTTATAGGCTCTGAAAGAAAAATAAAAGATAAAATTACAAATAATCTGATTTTTAAAAGAGTTATGACTGAGAAAAAATTTCATGGAATATTTATAATACTGTTCTACTTTTCTAAAGTAATATGTAATAAGTTTTAAAAATCTTAATTTCATCCATTTTTAATTAAAATGTGTACAGCTGTAGAATTGACAATTTGTCAACACTGAAAATATCTAACTTCATATGTCTAAAACAATTTTTGTCCCATTTAGCATAAATGGATTTTTTACATTCCGAGGCATTAAATGATGGAGTGATAGCCCCAGGGAAATTAGAATGACTTTGTTTTTGTTTGTTGAACCATTCCTTTAAATTTTAAGTTGTAAACATTTACTTGTTTCTTTTGGATTTTTCAATTTTGGTTCCTGTGACATGTGTACAGAGAATGTGTCAAACATTTGGTAACAATCATTAAAAGTTATTTTGTCAAATTAATTATTTAAAGTTGGACCTCTTTGCTCACCTTAATTGGTTGGGGGTAGCAGATGTTCCCCTGATATTTCAGCTTGTTATACAATTTTATGTATGTCCCCTGTATGAATTTCCAACTACAAGTCAGTCAAAGTCATAATTTGCTTTTTTCACTCTCTAATATATTTCTAAAAAAAACCTACCTTGATATCTCAACCACATCCACTGGAGATAGGTGGCTCTGAAAATAGGCTTGTTTAAGCTTTAAAGATATTATTTAAGGTCAGTGTAAGTTGGCTGGTCTCAAGAAGGTTTAGACTATAAGGCAAGCATTAATTTTAACTTACATGCTGGAAAGGTCTCTGATATAAACAAAACAAACTCTTTTGAAACAAAATAACTTTTTAAATGCTTATAAATAGAGTATAGATATAAAATATTCATAATCAGACTAAAAATAAAAACTCACAGGATATTGTTTGAGCAAATCAGTGTCTTTGAAGTAGGTTCTAAAAGGCTCCTTGACAATAATACAAACAGTCCCCATTTTGCATCCTAGGCTTTCTGTATAATGGGTGATGGAGAAGTAGTCGTAAGGAGTCTAAAAAAATTTTAATGAAAAAAACAAGATTTTGAATAATAGATTTTGAAGACTAATGAAAAGAAGACAAAAAATTTATTAAAATAACTACCCCATTTGTTTCATTATATTTTGTTCTTATAGTCATTGTTTTTCCTATATTTTCAACAAATTCCTTCTTTATTTCAACAAATTGGTCGCGATCAGGTCTAAATATAAATCATTAAAATTTAAATGTCATCTAGGAAGATGTATTATACCAGAATTTGGAGTACTTTATCACTATTTGAAAACGTATATAATTTTATCCATTCGCTTACAAAAGTAGACAATAAAAATAAAAAGTTTTAATAAAACATTACAATTTAAAACAAACTTTTTACCTATTTTGCTCATGTACAAACCCAAGAACATGCACCAATTCATGCAATATGATTCTACCTAAGAATATACATTTAACTTTTGAGTTAAGAAAAAAAAACATTTTTTAAAGCTAAAGAAAAAATAGAAATCTCTTCTAAAGTAATTGAATTATTTGTCTAGATAGATATTATTGAAAAACATTTTATCCATCATGTATCATTTCATCTAAAAGAAAATACCAACAGTAGTTCTTTTTGACCTAATGTAAAGAAAATCAAAGAATTTCTTAGCCTTTATTTAAAGATCCAGATTCTATCCTAACTTGCTACTTTAGCTGACAGTTTATTATAACCTTCTTCACCAAAGCAGCCAGGCTCTCCAAGATTTAGTCCACTGTATGGATGATTATATCCTAAAATTTTCCAATATTAAGTCTATATTGTAATATAAGATTGACATTCATTATCTTAGAAAATTTAATTAACTCTTAAAGACCAGACCCTTGGTAAGACCTTGTAACATATTATTCCCTCCAAAACCTCTATGAATATTTTGAAGATTGTAAGGAAGATTTTATAATAAATTAATAGTTTTTTTCTGGTTAAAAATTACCAATTGAACCAAAGCATTCATATTTATTCTGTTTGTGAATTTTCAACTCTTGTGTAAATGTCTGGTTTGCCAATTCTTTATCAATGAATTGTATGCAACCTAAATTAAACAACTATTGATGATATCCATCAAAATTTTGCTTATTATGATTTTGTTTCTATAAAAATTTTGAACATTTAGAATATTAATGATTAACAACAACAAAAGAAGAACATATAAATCAATAAAAACAATTTATTTATTTGGTGTAATTTTTGCTGAACAGACAATTTTTTAAAATGTACAATGCACTATGGCCCACTTTGTGTGTTAATGTCAGTCAATCAAAGTTTTATAAGATAGCAAACAATTAAATTGAAACATAGTACTATGGAACCAAAATAAATATTTATGTATAAATGACTATATTTATAGTAGCAATTTAAAGTTTTACCTTTAGGTAATTGATCCTCTATTATTTTCATTTGTGACTTTATTAGATTCTTCTCATTATCTGTATACCTAGGTAAATAATTATGCAAACAAATGTTTCTACCAGTAAGAAATTTTTTGTTTGAATGCTTACTAGTTTATTTTCTTCATATTAATGGAATAAAAATGTTTGGCAGCATATTATTCAACTTTTTGAACTTATTCATTATTATCCCATAAAACAGCATGTAGTGGGCTGCCAAATATATTCAATTGTCTAAGTTCAAATATTAAGGAAGAAATAAGGATCTTATAAACAATAGCAGAGACTGAGAAGGTAAGATTGTTATTATCAAACATTAACATTATCTTACTTGTAATATCTCAAAAATCTCTTTTTAATCTCTCTGGCCTCTACAAGTTGTTAATGAATTGAGCAGGGGGAATTTTAACCAAATTTTGTAACCCCTATTCAATCAAATAGAGCTAGAGAGCTAAAAACTTTGTAATATATAGAAGTTACAGTGCCATTGGAATTTAGCCCACTTAGGATTCAACCTATGATATTCAGACCAGCAAGATTCAACTCATCAGAATTCAGCCCACATGGGATTCAACTTATGGAAAATAGCCCACACCAGATTTAAACCACAGAATACAGCCCAGATGAGAAATTGTTTTGGATTCTTTGAACCTGAATCAAATAAAACTGCATCCTGAAATTCCTTAGGTATTTAAACACCCTTGTGTGAGGGTTTGGTCACAGGGTTTGGTATGATATGGGCTGAATTTTCTGGGTTGAATCCTGTGTGGGTTGAATTCCATGAGTTAAGTCCCATGTAAGTTGAATACCATGTGGACTGAATTCTGTTAGGTTAAATCCAGTGTGGACTTAATTCATGTGGACTGAATTCCATGGGTTAAATCCCATATGGGCTGAATTTTCTGGGTTGAATCCTGTGTGGGTTGAATTCTGTGGGTTGAATTCAGTGGGGTGAATCCTTTGTGTGGGCTGAATTCCAATGGAAACATTAATAAACTTTTTATTATCTTTTATTGGTTTATATTTTTACCTTCTTCCATAGTCCCATTCATCCATAAATTGGAATGGTATAGTGCCATTATACCATCTGTAACTTGTATTCCTATTAAAGAAATATTATCCTTATTCATGGGGGGCTCCAAAATTCATTAGATTTCAATAAAACAAAAAAATGGTGTTTGAAAAGTCAGAAAATTTTGTAAATTGTACATACAACTAAAATGAAGGCAAAACAACCTCATATAATATTGTATTCCCTGATTTATTTCAATAAAATTAATCTTACCTGACAGCACTATAACCAGAATCATAATCAAGATCACCTATTTCATTAAAGCAATAAATTATGTTGTGAGCAAAACATCATATAAATTAATATTTACAGGGGCTTATTCATCAGATTTATTGTGATATAAAAATTTTACTATTTGACAAAATTTGCACACAATTATATAAATGCACATTGTGTTTTTTATTAGATAAAAAGTAAATGATTAAAAAGTTAAAGGACATTTAATGGCTTGAAGGAGTCATGGAATCAAAATGATGCTAAATTACTTTTATTTAAGTAATTCAATTAGCTAAATTTCATGGAGGAGGCAAAACTTATTTCTATGGATGATTAAAAATATTTTATTTCAGATTATATTTTCTAGTTGAAAATGGGAATAATTTTTATTTGATATTCCAAAAAACATAATAATAACTAAATAAATGATATTTGGCTACAAACGGTTATTTGTAAAGGTAAAAAGTTGTCTTATAATTAAAAAAAATAATTATAATCCTTAGTAATAAATCAAAGAGCTAGATTATAAAAAAAAACATAAAATAATAGATATTAAATATATTGTTTTGAAAATTCATTAAAAATAATTTATTAGTAATAGCCTAATGATAAATCATCATAGTCCTGAAACTCATCTTGTCCAAAGTTATTTTCATCACTTCCAGCACTGTCAATTCCACTTTTATTTCTCAATATTTTAAGAATTAATTTTGATAAATCTAATTATAAAATCATTAAATATTTAGCAATTAGATAAATGAAAATGGACTATAAACATCTGTTCTTTGATATGATTTTTGTATACAATCCAAAATTCGAATGCTACTTCACTGAATTGGTTATGTTAACCCTTACAGATCGGGGGGGGTCATATTGAAGCGGCTAAGGAGCGGCCTGACCGCTATGACTAGAAAAAGTAATTTTCTCTAAAAATACACATGAACCACCAGAAAATTTTTTTACGTCTTTATCTGTAACAGAAGCCGAGATAGAGGGGGGGGGGGTCAATATGCTTTCCCCCCCCCTATCTATTAATGTGGAAATTGGGGCCCGATCTGTAAGGGTTAAATGATAGGATAAATAGAATTTATTATTCTTATTTCATATTGGTGGAGAGTTGGGTTACTTTCTTTCATTCCAGGGCATTAAATTTTATTAATTTTAACTTCTAATATTATGACAAAACTTTGAACATGAATGTTAAACAATCTAAAGGGTGTGCAAAAAAAATGCGGACCTTTTTAAAATTTAAGATTGCGCGGCTTGTGTTAATAGTAGAAAAAACGTTATGCATACCATTAGAACAGTTATGAAGTGTATTTTTTAAAAATATAAAAACGATTTCCATGCTACATCTAGTTTAGGAGCTATGTGGTAAAATGTCCCAACTGGCTTAAAGTGATCGCGAATTTAATTTTTCAAAATGCATTTTCGTTTACCTTTTTTTATATTTTAAGTAATTTTCAAAGAATTATGCCTTAAAAGTTCAGTTAAGTTAGAAAAAAATCAGTTTAAAATGCGGAGAGTATTTCCACATGAAAATAATGTTAAAATCTGAGTATCAATTAAACTAAGAGAAAATAAGTTATTTCTTCGCTTGCAGATAAAAACAAAAAAATTGATACTTAGAAAATATTTTTGTAATATATCTCTATTGATATTTATCTTTGAACTTTCTCTAAAATGTAATGAAAAAGTTTGGTTTATTTTAAAAAATCATTAACCAAATACCGCTTTGTTTATGCAGGTATAGCGACAAAAGAAAAATTGATTAAATCTGTAGAAAGCATGATATTTAAGAATTAAAATGTTTAAATAGAATAAACAAAAATCATTTGCTACAAATATTCAGCATAAAATATAGCAGTCTTTCTATAGTATTTACATAAAAAAATGCATTTTATCATCGTAAAATAATCTCGTAATGTGTCGAATTTGATTAAATACACACACACACACACACACACACACACACACACACACACACATACCTTACCTATCTTGCCACACACACGCACACACACACTATCGTAGTGTAGCACTAACACACACACACACTATCGTAGTGTAGCACTAACACACACACGCACACACACACTATCGTAGTAAAAAACACACACACACACTATCATAGTATAACACACACACACACTTAACGCCCCACCCACGAACCCACTTACTACCTAAATAACCAGGGAACTAGAGGCATAAGACAATGGCCGATAAATTAATGGATATTCACAATGAAAATATACACAAATTTACCCATTTTGTAAACAATATTTGGTGGTTTAAACATTTGGACACTCAAAGTAATAAACCAACCAATTAAAATTCTATGAAAGTCCCTAAAGTTAATTAGCCAACTAACAAAATGTCATTAACTTTGGGAACTAATGTAATAAAAAGCCAAATATCCATTTCCTCCCTGCATACAATTACGTACAGAAGGGTTAGTTTTAAATGAAAAGATTTAACAATATCCTAATTTATAAAGTTGTAAGCTTTTTTTTATCTCTAGAGAAGGGACCGCTGAAACGATATGGTTCACTTTTACAGTGAAGCTTTTTATAGTTTTTGGGAAAGGTTTTAGGCTATTTTATTTTTATTAAAAAAGTCGTTTGTTGGTTTTAAGCTATTTTTCTGCCCTTTTATATCCCTTTGAATATTAGAAAAATATAAATTTAGATTTGGTTTCTTTTTATACATTAAATAATATTTATTTAACAACCAACCCCCCAGGTAAAAATCTGAATGTGTGAGAAAGAAAAACAGAGAGAGAGGGAGAGAGAGAGAGAGAGAGAGAGAGAGAGAGAGAGAGAGAGAGAGAGAGAGAGAGAGAAAGAGAGAGAGAGAGAGAGAGAGAGAGAGAGAGAGGGGTTCTACTCAACAAATGCCTATCTTAGAAAACGCTTATAATAAAAACTTTGGTTCATGGAAAGAATACAAAGGATACAAATACAACAAAACCTGCAAACTTGTTTCCTTTCCATGACCTAAAACTTATAAATTATTTTGTGTTTTAAAGCTTATTTTGAATATCTACTATAAGTAGCCCTCTTTCTGTTTAAGTTAATAAATTATAATTAAGTAATACACACATCCTAAATATAAATTGTTATAATAATGTAACAGGATGTCTGTATGTTTGTCTGTTCTAAAGGATCTTGCTAACAGCTGAACCAGTATGGTTCTCCTTTACAGGGTAGCTCGTCATAAGTTCTTGAAATGTTTATAACTATTTTGGAGGAGAATACCACCACACTCCAAAACGATTTATACATTATACATTAAAAATTATAATTTTTAAAATTTTAATTTTTTATGGAAGTTTGAAGCTTTTTTAGCAAGTAGTAAATATTGAGATAGGATGAGGATGCTATGTTACAATCGACAACTATAAATCAGCTGACCTTATATCCATATTTGGTAATATCTTTTCGATTATCGATAAAAATCGTTTAATCTCCCCGTAAAAAGAAATTATAAACCTTTTTGGTTAGTTTGACATGTATGTAACAAAAGAATTTATTCTACTCTAAATTTGCAAGTAAACCTTAACAAAAAGATTGTTATTTGTCGATTTTGATAGGTTTTAAGATATGTATAATAAAACACAAAATACATCAATGTTTTCAAGGGAATAAATTCGTTTTTTTAAAGTTTGATTTATTTTTAAATGGGAAGTAATTAAGACTTAATTCTCAAAATAGTACTCTTAAAAAACATTAATCAGTGACATATATCAACTTTTTCCCAGCTTCGTGAACACTTTAAAACTTGACTTGCGAGTAAATCATTAAAGATTAAATTAAAGGGTATGCAAATAAAAATGCGTACATTTTTAAAATTCTATTTGCTCAGCTTGTGTTAATAGTAGAAAAACGTTATGCATACCATTAGAACCGCTGTGAAGTGTATTTTTTGAAAATATAAAAACGATTCCTGTGCTATGTATAATTTATGAGCTATGTGGTAGAATGTCCCTACTGAATTAAAACTTGACTTGCGAGTAAATCTTTAAAGATTAAATTTTCCACTTTTCTCACATTTTTCACAGCTCCTAAACTAAAAATAGCACAAAAATCGTACTTATATTTCCAAAAAATAGAGCTTATGACGGTTTCAATGATATACATAGCATTTTTCTACTATTCACACAAGTCGAGCAGTTTGAATTTTAAAAATGTCCGCATTTTTGCACACACTTTCTTTTTATCTTTAATGATTTACTCTCAAGTCAAGTTTTAAGTCAGTTGGGACATTCTTCTATGTAGCTCCTAAAAAATGCGTAGCACAGGAATCGTTTTTATATTTCCAAAAAATAGACTTCATAGCGGTTCTAATGGTATGCATAACGTTTTTCTACTATTAACACAAGCCGGGCAATCTAAATTTTAAAAAGGTCTGCATTTTTTTTGCACACCCTTTAAAACCATTGTTCTTAACCGTATTAAGAAGTACCTTATTTGTTTTGGTCCAAGTCCTATAACCTTTAGAAGTTCTTGCAACATTGAAGGTCCTGACATTTAAATTAGTTTAGAATTAAAAGATTTTATCAGTGCAATTTAAATATCATTTAAAAATAAAAATTTTAAAACAACTTTATTAAAAAACATGATTTTTTTTAAGTTTAAAAAATCACCATTGGACTGAAAACAGGCTGGGTGTCCAAGTGACATAGATGCATTACATTGACCTAAAATAATATATTTATAAAAGATATGTTAGTACAATGACAAATTTACCAGAGGACAAACATACTAGAGGGACATCTCTAAAGTTGAATGCCCTTTCTTTTTTTAATTAGGAGATTTATTCAAATATTTAAAGACTATTTTATTAGGAAAATTAATGTTGGACAAAAATCTATCTAGGTGAAACAAATGTTTATATAATTAAATATTATAAAAGGCCATCTAAGTCAAATAAAGAATATTTATTAGGGTGGTTCACTGTTGGACATTTTTATAAAAGACCATAGTTGGGATATGCACATGATTAAATTAGAAAGGTAAAAGAAAAATATTACATTCAAATATTCATTCCAGTTATACATAAATTATATTACACACTTTAAAATTATGCTGTTACAACTTTTTTTTGTAGAATATCTATTTAAGAATATAATTATTTTTGTTCTAATCTGGAGACATGGCAGTTAACCAATTATTATAATTCTAAGGATTTTTTACTCTTAGAGTTTAAACTTTGTTTGCAACAAAATAAGCAATTATATCTACCATCCAGAACACTTTGCATATTTGTCCCCTAAAAGTTTTAACTTTTAAGTTTGACCCCAAAAGTATTTGTTGCACATTTGTGAGTGTTCCGATATTTTATGTGTATGACTTGATTTCTTAAATAATTTGAAAAGTTTAATTTTAAATAAACTGATTCCATCCATATACTTACTTTTCCATCCAGAACACTTTGTTGATGTATCTTTCTTGTCAAAAAACAAACAGTTGCCGCAGTCTTTCATATCCTCCACTTCCACAAACTTAATCGTGTCTGAAAATTTCAATTTCAATTTGGCAAATTGTAAGAATTAAGGCTAATATGAAGTAAATAAATACAATTTCATCAACTGAGTTAATGTTTATTATAAAATCAAGATTAAAATATCTTCATCAGTGAAAAAAAATAAGACCTTGATGTGGGAGAGCTTCTATAACTTCCATTTGCTTTTTAACAAATGTTTTTTCCTCATCTGAATAACTACAAATATTTTTTTTAATAAAGAAAAGTACAATATTATAATAAACTTTTTAGATTTAATATTTTTAGAAAAAATAACATTAAATATGATGATAGCTCATGAGAAGGGATACATCAAGATCTTAGAGATAGATACATCACTGAAGCAAATCTTGTTCAATAATCATAAACTTGTTAGATACAATTTGTTATTTGCCACATTCACTTTACCTCCGACCATATCCATGTTCATCCATAAACATATACATCACTTTTCCTTCAGACAACAAAGTTGTGTTGGACCTATAATAAATGTCTAACTTAAAGGAAGCCTGCAAGAATTACACCATTCTAACTGCTGAAAATAAGGTAGACCCTACTAATCTTTTTTGCCTCTCATTCTAGTTGTGTGGAATGTAGAGTTTTTTTCTTTTCAAATAGCACAAATATGTTACATTAGAATATCAACCATTATCTTTTTCTAGAACCATTTTACAGATACAGCAGTTTTTGCCAACAATTGGCTGTGACAATCTGTTGTTAATGATATTGAAATAAAAAATGTGTTCATAACTATTTTAAATATCTTTAATCTTGTTTATAGAGAAAATGAAATTTTTTACTGATTTTAACTTTTTACAGTGGGCAGTTGGTGGGAAAATAGTGTAGATGTAAATGTATTATGTAGACATGTAAAAAAGCTTAAGCTTAAAATTTTAAGTAAAAAATTGCAGTCACAGGAGGCTTTAAAGATTTCTGGAGACCTGAAGGATTGTACCTGGAACCTGAAATTGACCTGAACACCTATACTTTATATACAGATTTACTACTAAAAGATATTTTAGAATTTGGTAAGATAAAATGCTTTGTTTAAGTCAAAAAAATAAGTTTTGCTCTTTTAATGTATGGATAGTTTGCTGGCATCTTGTGCCTGCCAGGATGGAGATATTCAAAAAATTCCATATCTGGGTAATGTGCCATTCACATATTCCTATTACAACAAAAAGATCATTTCTATAATCAAGTCCTAAAAATGTAAGTATGCCCTTTAGACATAATCCTGTATTTAACAGTTTTGCAACAAATTTACATGCATAAAACATATCACCTTGTACAGTTTTCAGGTAAATCAGGAATCAGCGAATCTAAGATTTGAAAGAAATCAAATTATTATTTTTATATTTTTGCTGAAAAATAAGACAAGTTCTTAACTTTTGTTTCCATAAATACTTTTTGTATATATAGTCAATAATGTGTTAAAAAACTGTTTATTTTAAAATTTAATTCAAAGCAGAATAAAAAAGCTTTTAACTTAGGTTTAATTTGAACAAGTTAAAATTTCTAGTTTATAAACTAAAAACCTGTTCTGATTTGAGTTTTCTTGGAAGCAAGAACATTTCCTCCTAAAATTCATAAAGATGAGTGTATATTTAATCCTACAAAAAATCCTCTCCATTCCTTCACAATTCAAATTACAGCCAAAATATATGTTTTTAGATTTCTAATATAAAATTTACATAAAAGACATTTTCTGGGAATATTTTTTGAGCTTATAAAATAAAATAATTCTACAGTAATTTTTTATCTAAGGAATTTTTTATCAATCTTTACAACATATTTTAGCCTTCTAGTTTTAATAGGATCTGGGATAATAAAAGGGAGCATTTAACACCCCCCCCCCTTGACCAATTAAGGTGCAAAAGGGGTCAGACTTAAAAAGGCTGTGATTTTTTACCATTAAAATATTAAACTTTCCTAATAACAGACAAAACATGACAATCGTAGTCATGAAGTAACTTTGCTACTCAAATTATACAAACCTTGGTACAAGAGTAAGCATATTATGTTAACCCAAAGTGGGTGAAACTGTTTCATAGTTTTTTTTTCTTCTGAAATAATAGAAAAGTGACATGTCACCTCAATTTAATATCACATAAAATTTTTTTACAGTAACTCAATGTCAAACAGCAAGCCACCTTTATAACATAAACAAATAATTGTAATATGCTCTTCGAAAATTTTTATACCAAAACCCTCCCCCCCCCACCAAAATAATTAAGTGTAACATTAGAACATGAATATATTACATACTTTTATATAAAAGTAATATTTTGTCTATGTTTATGTTTACCAAACCTCTGAACCGATATGATTCTCCTTTACAATGCATAAGTACTCTCTCATAGGCACATAGGGCACCACCACCCTCAAAAGCTTAATCACCCTAGAAAGCAATGCAACCCTCCCCCCTTCCTCTAATAATGGCATTTTACTGTATACTTTTGAAACCAAAATTAAAATTAGGCTCAAATCACACTTCTCTCCCCCCTCCTGCATTTACATCTTGGGAAAAAAGATATCATTGCAAGGTTGTACATTTATAAAATTCTGGATACAAGAAAAGTAAAATAGTACACTTTGATAATGCCTGCTTAAATTTTCTGAATAAACAAGCTTTAGATAAGTTTTTGATAGAAAAGTTGCATAATTTCACATTTAAAGGCATAAAAATAAATTCAGAGGCACAAATTGTTAAGGACAGGGAGTTCATTTAACCCCCCCCCCCTTTGAAAGTTAACAATATCATTGTTCACACATGCTTAAAAAGCCAGTTCTCAATAACTGTGACATAAACATGCCATATGAGCAGAGAATCTTGTAATAGACATATTACTTTAGAGATATTTTTGAAGAACTGTACAAATATATTTTTTATATCAACTTAAAAAATTGATGTAAAACTAGTTTATCTCATCATATTAAAGACAGCTTTTGACAGATATGAAAATTAAAAAATCTGAGATTAATAATTATAATAATAATAATTATATTGGTTCTAATAAATATATAATACAAAGTAGAATGATGTCTTTCTGTCTATTTGTTTGTTTGTAACAAAGGATCTTGCTAACTGCTGAACTGATTGGGTTCTCCTTAACAGGGTAGCTTCTAATAAGTGCCCCTAGAGGCCTCTAGGGGCGTAGTTGCTAGTATGATATAATAAAGAACTGCATGTTTAATCTAAAACCTGTTTTTGGCCTAGAGTTTGTGCTTTTTTATTAGTTAAAGTTTTTAAAATTAATTACTCTAATAAATATCTATTAAAACATATGCTTGAAAAAAACTGGCCTAAATATTAGAAGACAAAAACATATGCACTTTTAAAATAATAACAGAAAATAATATGAACAGAAAAGAAAATCATGAATTATTTTTATAGTTTTTAATATTTACATTTTGAATGATGACTGTCAAAGTAAATTACATATTGAAAAAGAGAAATTTTTATTGATATGATTATCAACAAAATTTTGAAAATTGGACCAAAATCACCAAAGAAATATGTGAAAAATCGAAAAAGTACTTGTCTTCTCATCTACAGATACAATAATCTCTTAGAACAACAGGATATATAATTTTGATACCCTTATCTATAAAAAGTTTAAACACCAAAGATATGGAGAAAAATTTGATATAAAATAGCCAAAATACTGCTTTAAAGAAGTCTAACCACCATGGATGTTTTTAATTAATTTTAGTTAACTGACTGACAGTCAGACAAAATGAATTATAGAGTATCTTCACTACTAAAAAAACTTGATTTGTAGCTGTAGTTATCACAACTAAATTTCTTTATAATATCATTGCTTATCAACAAATCTTAACTCTACAAAGATGTCCTTGAAATTAATATATTTCATAAAATTTTTAAAAAATTAAATTGAGTGAAATATAAGAATTATTAAAATTTACATAATAAAAAAAAAGTTTTTAGTCATTATTAGTAATTACCCCTGAAAGTGGTTAAATAAAAAAAGTGTAAATTTGCTGAAACAATATGGGGCCATATATGTTATGACCCCAATAGATCACACTGTATACACATGATTGTTTTATTCCTTGCTTCAAAACAAGATCCCATCCCATCCTCAATAAGACATGTTTAATTTGTGAAACAAGAAAAACTTATGCTAGATGTTTCCGCATAATTCCAATTTTCTTTCATTCATATAAATTCTAATCATGAAATTTAGGTAATCTTCATGAATATAAGAAATATTTTTGGTTGGGTTTTGTAAGATTTTTCAGTATTTACACCCATCCCCAATATTAATAAATTAATAATAAACAAAGACTTTTTTTGGTAGTAGTCTCACTCTCATTGTTCAATTGACCACATGTATTTCTTTCCAACAAAATTATCACAATTTTTTAACTGTAGATACTTGCCCTGTGGGGTTCTCTTATTATTTACTTAACTAAAGTATCACAAGAAAGACTATTTAAAAGTTATAAATAAGAGGGTGGCATTGTTTGTCCCACTATCAATTATGAAGAATATTGCCACTGTATGTAAGAGTACAAATCAAGCTTGAAAACATATGTGGAGCTTTAATAGGACACATTACATAGTAAACCCTTTAAAATAAAAAAAGTTCAAAGAAAAAAAGATGAATATATTTGTATACATTATTCTACAATAATTATCTTATAATTTCCATCTTTGTGAATACAATTCTAAATGTCCCAAAATTAAATTAAACTATAAATATACAAGTACAAAAAAATAATTTATGCAGTTTATTATTATTATTTGTAGGAGGAGGGAAGGGATTTTTTTTTATCTCATTTTCATCTATCTATATATTTATATATCAATCCATATATCTGTATATCTCTACATCTATCTATCTATTTTTCTATCTATCTTTATATCTATCTATCTGTCTATCTATCTATTTTTCTATCTATCTTTATATCTATCTATCTGTCTATCTATCTATCTATCTATCTGTCTATTTATCTATATATCTCTCTGTCTATATATCCATCTATCTATCTGTCTATCTATCTAAATAAATGCTATTTACATTTTCGTTTTTAGGGCCTTTATTTGATTAAAGAGGGGAGGTTGACTTGGACATAAACCCTTAACAGTTGCTATCCGGTTTTTTCTATCTCATTTTCTGTGTGTGAAAGATAAAGAGCCCAAACTGCGTGACTTTTTAAGTTTGGGTATGACACATATCTGAGAGTTTAAATTTGTTTAATATCTCCATCCTGGCGGGCACAGGATGCCAGCAAACCTGGCAGGGTCATCCAGGTAAAGAGCAAAAATATCTTTTTGACTTAAACAAAGCATTTTATCTTACCAAAATACTAAAATATCCTCTAGTAGTACATACTCTTATAAAATATATGTGTTCAAGTCAATTTCAGGCTTCAGGTATGATCCTGCAGGTCCTGATCCTCCAGGTCTCCAGAAATCTTTAAAAGGCTCCTGTGGCCGCAATTTTTGACTTACAGACTTCAAATTTAAAACTTAAGCTTTTCATACATGTCTAAATAATGCATTAAAATTTCATAAAGATCCGCTGCTGTTTTCCTGCCAACCGCCAACTGCGGGGGCTGACAGCTGCCAAGTACAGCTGCGGCTGCTGAAATTAATACTTTGATATTTTTAATATAAAATTTACATAAAGATAAATATTTTTTTCTGCAAAAAAATTGTCCTTCTAAATTGAAAAATAAGAAAATTACAGCTGTTTGAAATTTTTAAGTAAAAAAGGACCTAAAAACAAAGGTTTTTAAATTAAAGGGTGAAGGAAGCAAAAATTGACTTTGACTTACTAAAGGTCGGAAATTCATTATCAAACAGGGGACTTGCACAAAAATCTAGCCCTTTAGCTCTAATAGGAACTGTGATAATAGGGGGGGGGGCGTTGAACACCCCCACCCCCAACCGATTTAGGTGTGGCAAGGGGCCCGACTGTTAAGGGTTAAGTAGAGTGTCAAAACATTTCAACCTATAATTGTAATCTATAGAAGGGATATTTTTTTGTATCATCATTTGGGATATACATCATTTCATCAGCTATTGTCTTATCCCTTGTAATTTTCATTGCTTGAATAGTTTTTATTTTCCAAATATGTATCTAGTTCTTTCTTTGTAATGAATTTTTATGCTTTTAGTATTTTTGTATCTTTTTGCTCTTTTAACTCTCTTTCTATCTCTCCGTCTCTTTTCTCTTAATCTCTTTTTCCCTCTTTCTTACTCATTCTCTCTTTTTCCTTTTTTCTCTCTCTCTTGGTCTCATTCTCTCTTTATCTATCCATATAAGTCTCTCTCTATTTCTCTCTTTCCTTTTTCTCTATCTCCTTTTCTCCTTCTCTCTCTCTCTCTCTCTTTCACTTATTCTCTATCTATCTCTCTCTTTCTCTCTCACTCTAACACTCTCTCTAACTCTCAATCTCACAATTTTTCTTACCTGTGAATTACAGAAAATATTCATGTTTGTAGTATGTACATATATACAGGGAAGAAGTGGGCATTGGGTTGTTTATTATACTAGTCCCCAACGTTTTATATTGATGTTTTCTCAATTGTTCACTTAATAACTTTGATTGAATATTGATTTGTTGGTTTATTGAGTTTAGTGTCCAAATGTTTCAACCACTAATTGTAATCTATTAATCAATGTCTTATCCCTTTAGATCCCTGACAGATATTGGTACTGGCTTGATGGGGCCCTGTGCAGTCATACAATGAGATGATGTCCAGGGATCTAAAGGGATAAGACAATGGCCGTTAAATTGATGTGCATCTCCAATGATGATACACAAAATAACCAATTCTGTTAATTACAATTAGTGGTTGAAATGTTTGGACACTTAAGTTTATAAACCAACAAAAAAGTCCCCAAAGATCTTGGGCCAATAAATAAGAAAAAATTAATATAAAAGTTTGGGGACTATTGTAATAAACAGCCCAATGTCCACTCCCTCCCTGACAAATATACTTGGGGCCCTGTGTGATACAATAGGATGATGTAACAAATTAATTTGGGATAATTTTATTTATCCATGGAACAAATAATTCTCCCCCTTGAATATTATTTGAGTCCCCAAAGTTGTTAAGCCATCAAATAAGAAATCTTTTATTTCAAAACTTTGGGTACAATTGTAATAAACAGCTCAATGTCCCCTCCCTCCCTGACAAATCTAGTTGGGGCCATGTGTGATATAATGGGATTGCCGTAAATTTATGTGCATTTCGAATAATGATAGACAAAATTACCCCCTCTGAAGATTCCAATTAGTGGTTGAATATAACCCTGAAAGATACATTTTTACTTGAGAGGGGGGGGGGGGGCTTGTGATGCTCAATTAAACATTAAAGGCTTAGTTAAAAGAAAAATTATTATGTCATAGCTATAAATGGACAAATGGATTTATTAAAACTTGGATATTACACCAGAATTTCATGTTTTATAGTAAAATTAACTCTGTAGTGGGCTAAAATAACAATCTCCCCCATCTAATTCTTTTACCCCTTCCCCTCCCTCTTACTGGATAAACAGCCCAACCAATAAATGTGAGGGAATATTGGAGGCTAAATTGACAACAAGTTTTCTCCTGTCATAATATCCATGTATATTTTACATCCATTTAGCTACAATACTGAAACTGGGTGTGGCTTTTACTAAGATTGGATACACAGATTTATATCTATAATACAAAGCAGCTTGATGTCTGTCTGTCTGTCTGAAGCTTAAGATGTAAGTAACCACTAAACCGATTGAGCTCTTCTCTTCAGGGAATATACCTACTGGTCCTATGGTGGTTTTAAACTATTTTTTTGGGGGTTGGGAAACCCCTACATTCCCCCCAAAAAAGAAAAATCCCTCCCAATTTTTTTTGTGCATAGACATTTTCACAAAAAATAATGTAAATTTTTTTTTCAAGGGAGGGGGGGGGGTAAAGAGAAGTTTTCCAAAAATGAGAGGCTAGGGGCAAAGCTGTTAGTATAAAACAATGTACTACAGCAAATTTTGGGGCCCTATATTATTGCGCAGATCAAAACTAAAAAAATAAATCATTGCCTACTTGGGGCCCTTTATGAGCCAAGTAAAATGTTGCATAAGTTGGAATTTTTATCTTAAAAACAGGATTTAAATAGAAAACGTTCTTCTTAAGGTCTTTAAAAAAACGGGTTTAAATCATAATTTGCTGAAATAATCATTTTTAAACATTTAAAATATAAATGTCCTATAAAAGGTTCTCCAAATTTATAAGGCATTTTATATAGTTGTCTCATTAAGTTTTTAGAAAAAATATTTCTCATGAAACACCCTTATCTTTTGTAGTAAAAATCATGTCTTCATTTTGGAAAATAATTTTCTAGTCAGACTAGTTTTTCTTTCTACTTGAGCTGAGGTTCTAGTCGCATAATCACCAGGGATCTAAAAAGATAAGACAATGGCCAAAAATTTGATATACATCCAAAATGATGATACACAAAATAACCTCTTTTTCAGATTACAATTACTGGTTGAAAAGTTTGGACACTTGCCTTAATGAACCAACCATTGAAAATTGAAAGTCTCCAAAGTTGTTAAGCTAATGAATAAGAAATCTTTTTTAAGTGTAATAAACAGCTCAATGTCCCCTACATCCCTGCATAACCATGTATTAGTGCTAGATTCAGGTTTTAGTAATACATCATCTGTGAACCAGCCAACTCTTAATATGAGAAGACTCAATTTTGTATGTATTATTAAATAATTATTTACTAAAAGGGTAGCTTTTCTATAATTAGGGTTGGTCTGTCCGTTTGTCCATAAGTCCATGGAATGTTTAGCTCTTTCAATTAATTTGGACAGGTTAGAATTGTCCTTTTAATTTCAAACTTTGCATGATTATTTCTACAACAGTTACAGTACAATTTAGAAAGCAAAGCAACTCTGTAATCCTAACCAGAATGTATGTATGTACATTTTGATTTTGATTTTAGTTTTAACTTAATTTTTAACAATACATTTTCATATGATAAAATTATTTGATTGGTCTGACTTATGGAACACTGAATCCTAGGACAAAAAAGTATAATACAATTAGCAAAGCATCTCTATAATTAAGTCCTAAAAATGTAAGTATGTTCGTTTGTTCTACCAACTTAGAGCTTCTCTTTAATGGATGTTTTCATCCTTGTTTTTAAATACAAAGTGGTTTAGAAAACAAACATTTTCTGGTATTAAAAAATAACAAGAACATTTACCAAAATATAATTATTAGTCCTTAATTAATAGAAACTTTTCTATAAATAGGGTTGGTCTGTCCAACTGTCTGGAACAGTAAGCTCTTTTCATTAATTTGGACAGGTTAGAATTGTCCTTTAATTTCAAAACTTTGCATGATTGTTCCCACAATCAGTTAGGTACAATTTAAAAAGGATAGCAACTCTATAATTGTTACCAGAATGTCCATTTTATACATGTTGGGTATCAAATTTTTTACATTTTTATATGATAAAATTACCTGATTGATCTGATTTTTGGAATACTGATTCCTATTACAACAAAGTATAATGCTATAAGCGAAGCATCTCTAGTATAAAGTCCTAAAAATGTAAGTATGTCCTTAAACAGTATCTTGTATTTAAGAAGTTTTTTAACAAATTTACTTTCAATTTTGTTAAACTTTTATACAATTGTAATCTGTTTATTCGGTTTTGACACTCTATGAGTGTTAATGTTTGTTTGTCCTACAATTTCAGAGCTTTGCTTTTATGGATGTTGTCATCCTTGTTTTTAAATATAATGTGGTTTAGAAACAAACATTTTCTGGTACCAGAAAATAACAAGAAATTTCAGTAAAATATAATTGTTAGTCCTTATTCTTATTTCAAAATAAATATCAAAATTATGAATCTAAGGATCTAAAATGTTTTATCAGAGAAAATAGATCATCCATACTTTAAAATTCCAAATTGATATGGTTTTTATATAAATTCATCAGGCTAGTGTTTAACATTGCAATTTCCAATTAAGCAATAATTTTAGAGATAAAACACATAAAACAAATCTAATGAATATTTTTACAGAAAATATGAATATATAATTATTTTTTTCATATTCTTTCTTAACAACCTTTATAAAACCTTACATTCAAACATATTTTGGAATGTTTTTAAATATTAGGTTTAGGTATATTAAAATTCAAGTTATTGATAAAATTCTAAATTAGTTTATGCAAACTAAATCATCATATTGTTAGTCAATAAAATTTTTTCTTTCTTTTTTAGGGTTTCCTGTTACTGTTACTTATACATCCAAGTATATCATGCTCCACTAATAAGGTGAAAAGTAATTTGATTTTTAAGTGATCATCTAGAGAATCCAGAGTATGATTCATTTGTAATTGGAGTGATGAGATACTCTAACACCCAAGGATATTTGGTTAAGTAACATCCAACAGACAACCAACCCAATGATTGCACAGCCTTTGTCTGAGAAGTCCTAACTGTGTTATGGAAATGAGTTGTGCCTGTTTATGAAATAAGGCATTTCCCCATTCTCTAACTATATATGTTGCACACATAGCAGCAGTAGGAACGGTTCTAAAATCTTTTGTTTTGACACAGTGTTGGGCCAAGATTCCAACCTATTACCTCCCCGATGAAAAGTGGATGTGCTTTGTGTTGAGCCATGGTTGTAGGTTATGAAAATTGATAAAATATAATATGTCTGAAATTCAAAAGTGAAATAAAACATCTTAAACTGAAAATTTACTATTACTTTTAACATGTAGGCGTCTAATTCATAACTAAGAACCCTCTTATTATCTTCAGCTAGAGCTTGAGTTGCTAGATAATTTTTTGTGGTTCTATATTTCATAAAAATAATTCAACTAATGTTTTCTTTCACATATCAACTTTGCTTGCTGCAATTGTGATTTATATAATATCAGCTTTCAATATTGGTTCTTTTTCCATTGATAGGCAACAACTGAAGTTTTTTGGTCTGAAAATCAAACTCTTCCTAATTCTGTGAATACAACTACTTCTTCTCCTGAAGCAACAACTATTCTTATTCCTACTACTGGAAATCCAACTATTCCTACTTCTGTGAATACAACTACTCCTACTTCTGTGAATACAACTACTCCTACTTCTGTGAATACAACTACTCCTACTTCTGAAGCAACAACTACTCCTACTTCTTCTCCTGGAGATACAACTTCTTCTACTTCTACAGATTCAACTACTTCTACTACTGATAGTATACCTACTCCTGAAGAAACTACCATAAGTGAACTAGAAGCAACAGATTTAGAGTTAGGTAATATGAAGTTTTTTATTTAATTTTAAAAAATCAGTGTCAGATATTAATTAAAGACTAGCATATGGTCTAAATACATGTAATTGATTATTCTTACCTAAATAAAATTTTATATAGAGTCAAATCAAAAGAAAATTAATTTTACTGATAAATAAAACTATTTTCTATTCATAAAATGTGTGTCTTAAAAGATATTATTAACAGAAGGAATAATTGTATAATACTTTTTCTTCCTTGTTTTAAATCTTAGAATATGCTACCCTCTTCTTTGAGCATGTATCCTAGTTTAATTGTTTTACTTTAAGATTTGGTTGAAGCATCTAGAAATGGTGAAATCAGTAGAGTCAGAGAACTAATAAGAAAAGGTGTTAATGTTAATGCTTATGATAATGAAGGTAAAGATATAGATTTTTTTCATTTATTTATATTTGAAAAATTGTTTGAATTTTGCTTAACCCATTAGTGCCGAACCGGGTTTTAAAACCCGGTTCCAGAAAATGTAAAAAAAAAACGGTTTCCGGCTTCATAATTGCATCATTCTCAGTATGAATCCCCCCTCTACTACCCTGACTTTCATTTCCCCCTGGAGCAGGCAGTTTTGCTTACTTCCGTTTGCCAGTATAGATCAACAAAGTTTGAAAATCATGAAAATTCAAAATACCCCATCTAACTTTTTTGTTTTTATAGTAAAGTCGCTGATTTTTTTCGTTAAATCTAAAGTTTATTGACAAGTACATCTATTTGTGAATTCGTTTTATTTAAATTATTATTTTTTATATGATTTTTTTACCGTTTTTTTACGCCCTATATAGGCCCGGTTCGGCATTTCCATTTGGAGTCTGAAATTGTTATTACCCGGTTTCACTAATAGATCTTTTTTGACAACAACAACAAAACAGGGTTTTTTTACCCGAAATCGCCGGCTAAACACGAAATTTGAAAAAAATCGCTTCGTATTATACTTGTAGCTCTATAGATTACATGGGGTTGTGTAGTTTTCAATTACGGATCGTATCAAAGTTCTAAAAAGTGTTCATCTCACTTTTGGCGTTCAAAAATTACATTTTTCGATTTTTGGTCAAAATAACCGGGTTTTTACAGGAAAACCGGGTTTTAACGCCGGGGGAAATCACCAAAAACGGGTAATAATGCCTGGTTGGTATTTATGGCCGAGCCGAACCGGGTTTTTTTGCAACTTTCCTGTGCACGCCACTAGAGCAAAACAAAAAAATACAAATTCCGTTTTGACCATTATAAAGCTTCCCTGAAATTTTCAGCTCGATCGGCCCATAAAAGTGGCGCTCGGCACTAATGGGTTAAGATAGAATGATTAGTATTACAAGGTTTATCTTTTTTTTGTTTCTTTTCTTTTAAAATTTTATTAACCCATTAAAATTCATTCATAAGATAACATAAAGATAAACATAATTTTGACATACTCTACATACTATGGATATTTTGCATGCAAATGAAAAGATTTTTTTGTTATGAGCACTATGACAGAAATTATTAAATGCTCATATAAATGGATGTGTCAATTTTCTCACCCATATTAACCTTTAACGGTCGGGGGGGGGGGCATTGAACGCCCCCCCATCCGGTTTTTTCTATCTCATTTTCTGTGTGTGAAAGATAAAGAGCCCAAACTGCTTGACTTTTTAAGTATGGGTATGACACATAACTGAGAGTTGGAATTTTTTGAATATCTCCATCCTGGCGGGCACAGGATGCCAGCAAACCTGGCAGGGTCATCCAGGTAAAGAACAAAAATTTGTTTTTGATTTAAACAAAGCATTTTATCTTACCAAAATACTAAAATATCCTTTAGTAGTACATCCTCATATTAAATACAGGTGTTTAAGTCAATTTCAGGTTCCAGGTATGATCCTGCAGGTCCTGATCCTCCAGGTCTCAAGAAATCTTCAAAATGCTCCTGTGGCCGCAATTTTTGACTTAGAGACTTCAAATTTTAAACTTAAGCTTTTCTTACATGTCTACATAAGGTATTAAAATTTCATAAAGATCCGCCGCCATTTTCCCGCCGACTGCGGCGGCTGGCAGCTGCCAAGTACAGCTGCGGCCACTGAAACTTATGTTTTGATATTTCAAATATAAAATTTAAATAAAATAAACATTTTCTGCAAAAAAAAAATTTTCTTCTAGCTTTAAAAATAAAGAAATTACAGCCGTTTGAAATTTTTAAGTAAAAAAGGACCTAAAAACAAAGGTTGTTAAATAAAAGGGTGAAGGAAGCGGAAATTGACCTTGACTTACTTAACCCATTAATGACAATAGGGTCTTAAACAACGCACAAATTCAAACCTATACTATCACTCTATTTTTTTATGATGTCCTTTTTAAATGTTTGTAAATAACTGAATAGAGCTTCAAGTTTTGTCCTCTACATTGCTTAGGCTCTCACATAATTCGATGACCAGATGAAATCATATTTTCATGGCAGAGGTGGAAAAAATAGGAAAAAATTTCCACACCAGGTCTAACTTTTTTCTATTAATGAATAAAAACATACTTATTTATAATTAATTATAGCATTTATTATATATTTTTAGTTTCTGCTAAGTTTTCTTTAATTTTAGTTAGTTTACATACTTTTTTTTGATAATTTGTTGTGCGTCGTATTCGACGCATTCGGACTAATCATTTTAGCCATTGCGTCCTTTTTGACCTAATAGGACTAATCATTTTAGAATTTTACTGTATAATCTCCTATAATCTGCTAGTTGCTTCGCCCCTAACCTCTAGGGTGGGTAGGGGATGTCAGGAAAATAGCACAAAACCATCCCAAGGTGTTTATAAAGCTTCCCTTATAAGTAAAACCAATTCAGACCTGCAATTTCTGTAAGCTTTGGCTTGAGACAAAAAACCTTACTACTTTTTAGTATGGAATACAATACAAGCAGCGGCTACGCCCCTAGAGGCATCTAGGGCCCCTTAGATTGCAGGGGGAGTCAAATCCCCTCTTTGAATTACAATTTTTTAAGAAAAAGTTTTTTTTTTAATTTTGGTTTTTTTTTTCTAGGGATGATTTCTCTTAAGGGATGGTGTTGGTACCCTCCTTCAAAATAGTTATAAACCTTACCAGGACCTAGTAGAAGCTGCCATGTAACGGAGCACCATATAGGTTCAGTGGTTAGCAAGGTCCTTTGGTACACACACAAAGACATACAATAACATGTTACTTTATTTTAATGATATAAAAATAGTAGCATAGATAATCTACAACTAGGGTCTGTCTGTACATCCACCTGTCTGTATTTCCATAATTGCATCCAAATAAATAATAGCTACCTTACAACTAGGGAATGTATGTATGTCTGTCTAAATATCCAAAATTACAGCCAATTAAAGACTGTAAATATGTTTATACTTCCGTAATTTTTATTGCAGCCTAGCTGTTAATATATTCATAAAAATAGCGCAAATACTCTACAATTATGGTCTGTCTGTACATCCGTCCGTCTGTATATATATAATTGCATCCAAATAATTAACAACTACGCTACAACTAAGAAATGTATTGGTTAGGGATCTAAAATAGTAAGTCAATGGCTGATAAATTGATGTACTTACTCAGGGATATTATACCATAAAATCTTTCTGTAGATTACATTTAGTGGTTGAAACATTTGGACACTTAATAAACCAACCAATCAAAATACAAATACAATTCCCCACAGTTGGTAAGACAACAAATAAGAAAAAGTTAATATAAAACTTTAAGGATTAACAGGGGCTGGGGGGGGGGGGGTTGAGTTGTTGTCATGTATTGGGTTGTTCAATATAATTGTCGACAAAATCATATTTCTTTGCTAAACATTGTAATAAAGTGAAAGGGTATCTATCTGTGTATCTGCTTAACTGATATGCTTCTTTTTTTACTTTGTAGCTTCTCATAGGTCCTGGGAAGGTTTACAACTATTTTTGGGGAGGTTACCTCCAAAGAGAAATCGCCCCTTGAAAAAGACCCCCAACACAAGAACAAATAGAATGAACTTAATTAAATTAATTCTTTTTAAATAAAAAATAAAAAATATTGTTGTAGAATTCAATGACCTCTCCCCATCCCAAGTGCCCCTAAAGGCCTCTAGGGGCGTAGCCACTAGTACCAAATAATTATATTCTGAATTGTTTTATACAGACGAATGGACGTACAGACAGACACTGATTGTAGAGTATCTGTGTTATGTATCCTTTTAATAAAGTAACAGGATCTAAATACATTCTACATACATGTGTCTGTGTGTACTAAGGGATCTCACTAACCACTGAACCGATATGGTTCTCCTTTACATTTTAGCTTCTCATAGGACCTGGTAAGGTTTATAACTAATTTGGGGGAGAGTACCACAACCGCTCTAGGAGAAATCACCCCTAGAAAATAATAAACCCCTCTCATTATTTTTTAAAAATTTTTCTTTAAAAACTGCAATTGAAAGAGGGGGTTTGACTCCCCCCAAACCCAAGGGTCCCTGGATGCCTCTAGGGGCGAAGCCGCTGCTAGTATAGTGTTCCATAGTATAAAGTAGTAAGGTTTTTGTCTGAAGCTAAAGATTATAGAAATTTCGGGTCTGAATTGGTTTTACTTATCAGGAAAGCTTTATAAATATCTTGGGATGGTTTTATGCTATTTTTCTGACATTCCCCACCCACCCTAGAGGTTAGGGGCGAAGCAACTAATAGATTATACAGTAAAAGCCTAAGACGATTAGTCCGATATGGTACATAATAGACGCATGGGAAAAATGATTAGTCCGAATGCGTCGGAAACGACGCAAAAAAAAAACTTCTTTGGTATGCCACAAATCAAAAAATCTAAAAATACAAATGTCTTACAATCCCTTAAGGAAGCTGTGTTTAAAATTTCAAGTGATTCTGACGACAGGGGGGAAGTTCGGCACTAATGGGTTAAAGGGACTGTGAACGTAAATTTTTCTCATCTTAATATCAAATCTTAACATTATCTCATTCATAATATCTCACAGATAAAGCAAAATGCGCTTTTGTTTGCTTAAAAAACGGCTTTTTCCGACGATTTTTATAAGGTAAAGGGAAAGGAAGAAATTTTCCATATTATATAAAATGTGCATTAAATTGCTTTTTTCTCCCATTATAGCTAAAATTAAACTTTTTCACATAGTTCGTGATTTTTCCTAACGGTTAAGCTGACTTTTAACATAATTCTTGCTTTAAACCAATGTATAGTTACTTAGAAATTGATAAAATAAGCAATATTTTTTATGGAAAACCAAATACAATAACAAATCTAGAAACAGGTTTTTTATTAGTATCCAATTAACTTTAGATGGTCCATCTTTCGCCCACCTTTAATTACAAATTTGTAAATAATAAAGGCGCAATATTTCTTTATAAACAGTCTGATAAAAGTATAAACTAATTCTCCAAAGTGGGTTATTTATTGTCCAACACAATAAAAAAGGATATTATTATTTTAAATAACCTATGAGATTCAACCCTTTGTAGACAGTGAGGTATTTTTTTTGTCAATAATACGAATTTAAAATAGGTCTTTATTACCTAATTACTACGTTATAAAAAAACTAATTGGCAATTTTATATCATAAAATAAATCCTTAACAGTAAGTAAATTGTTTCAACTATATATGACAAGTTAAATATCCCTACAAACATTATAAGAAACAAAAACGTTCAGATTTTCCCTGTTTTTTCCTTTTTCCCTCCCAAAATACCAAAAAATCAAGGCATTATTCCTGGATATTTTTGTTAATAGGACGTTTTTGGTTGATCAGTGTAGTGAAATGTGCTTAGAAAATGTTAAGATTTGATAATCAGATGAGAAATTATTACGTTCACACTCCCTTTAAGGTCAGAAATTTACCATAACACAGGGGACTTGCAGAAAATTTTTTAGCCCTCTAGCTCTAATAGGAACTGAGATAATGAGGGGGGGCGTTGAACGCCCCCCCCCCCCCCAAATGATTAATGTGCGGCAAGGGGCCCAACTGTTAAGGGTTAAATAACTCACATTTAAAAAAAGTATGTCAGAAAACTTTGTTTTCTTAATTCAAATGAAAAAGTTATTTTAAATATATTGTTATTACATGTTGCTTATATAATCATACTTCTTACAGCAAATATAATCAAGAAAAATTGTAAAAATTATCAGGGTTTAGGAAAACTGCATCTTTCAGTTAATGTATGTTTTATTTATTTACAGTTTTCTTATTTGCTTGTCTAAAAAATGTCTAAAAAGACAAAGAAAAATAGTTTGATTTTAAGAACATATCAACAAAGATGTTTAAGGGCAAAGTTTCTAAAAAGCTCTTAATAAAAAGATTTTCTTTGTATTTCATACTTTTTTAATGGATATATAATGTCTTTCTGATATGTGAAGAATAATATACAAAGAAAATCAAGTTTACTAATTATTTCTTTTTTATTAAACAAAAAATATCAATTTTCATGGCAAAAAATTTGAAGTGGTGATTTGTTAATTTGAGGCTGTTTTTATCTTGTTTACTCTCCTCAATATATAAATCAAAAAGATTAATTATGACAGTTACTCCTCTCCCTTTTGGACATTGTTGAAGTTACTTATCATGCTTTCAGAATAGAAAAAACATTATTTCAAAATTTTTTTTTAGTCTTCTTTTTTGTTATTGAAGTTATGATTGTGAAACAAAACAATTTTCATGTTATATTCCTACTTATTATTTTGGTTGTTTTATCTAATATAATTTAGCTTGAAGAGTTTATTTTGGGGGAGGAAACCACAACCCTCCCATTAGAAATTGTCCTTAAAAAATTACCACTACCACTTCCAAAGAAAAAAAATAATTTTTGTTATTAACAAAAATTTTAAAAATAATTTACTGTAATTGTATCTATCTTTAATTATTTATCAGAACATGGGGCTAGGATAATTATTGTGTATAATATTTTTATATATAATACAAATGCATGTTTATCCAAGAGTAACCAGTCTCATATGGGCAGCATTTGAAGGACATACTGATGTCCTAAAGATTCTTTTAGAAAATGGAGCTGATGTCAATTTACAAAATATGTATGGTCAGTTACACAGTTTATTTTAGTTGTATCTATTCATTTCATAATCATGGGTTAGCTACACCTTACTGTTATTGTTTAATATTTTTACACAATGATTTAAATAAAACTGCTTTTTCCATTTTTATGGCAACACCATATACAGAAAAATTATATATCCTTGTTCTCTGTAAAAAAAATACATAAAATTTATTAAAGGACTTTTTATTATACCTAAAAATGTACCTGCTATGATAGATGACAAAAAATGACAATATTTATCTAGAAAATGTCAGAGAAAATTTATGATTTTTAACAATGAACTGCTTTTAGCTAGATATATATTCATTTTTATATTTCTCCATGGCAAATTCAATTTTAGTATTAAAGTTTTTTAAACTATGAGCATTTCTATTTGAAGGTTTTAGAATTAATTTTTTTAACTCATAAGATACATTTTTGTATACTTTTAATTCTTTATTAGAACATAGGGCTAGGATAATGATGGTTTAGCTACACAGTACTATTATTGTTTGATATTTATACATAGTAATTCAAATAAAACTACTTTTTGCATTTTAAGACACAACCATATGGAATACATAAAAATTTTATACCCTTGTTCTCTGTGAAATAATAGATCAAATTTATTAAAGGACTTCCTAAAAATGTACCTGCAATGATAGATATTTAGTATAAAAAAAAGCTTAATGTGAATTAAGTTATTCAAGAAAAATTAAAATCTTTCATTTTATGCAACAAAATAAAAAACTACACATCGTAAAAACATTTTTGTATACTTTTAATTCTTTATTAGAACATGGGACTAGAGTAATGATGGTTTAGCTACACAATACTTATATTGTATAATAATTTTAAATATAAGAAAATGTATTTTTATACAGGAGATACCAGTCTTATATGGGCAGCAAGTGAAGGCCACACTGATATAGTGAAGATTCTGATAGGAAATGGAGCCAATGTCAATTTACAGGCTAATGATGGTTAGTTACTTCATTTATTTTAGTTGTATCTATCCATCTACATTTTAAATCTTTATTCGAAAATAAAGATGGTGACTATTCATAGGATAATGATAGTTAGTTGCACAATATTTCTATTCTTTACATTTATATGTATGAATATAATGTATTTTGTTTAGAAGATACCAGTCTTATGATTGCAGCAAGGGAGGGCCACACTGATATATTGAAGATTCTCATAGAAAATGGATCTGATGTCAATTTACAGAATAAATATGGTTAGTTACACAATTTATTGTAATCGTACCTATTCATTTTAATTCTTTATTAGAACATGGGGCTTATGACTATTTATAGGAGATAATTGTTACCTACACAATACTTTTATTGTATATAATGTTTATATATTAGACAAATGTATGTTCATCTAGGATATACCAGTCTTATATGGGCAGCATGGAGAGGACACACTGATATCGTGAAGATTCTTCTAGATAATGGAGCTGATGTCAATATACAGGATATACATGGTTAGTTACATAATTTATTTTAGGTGTATCTATCTATATACCTTTTAATTCTTTTTTAGACATGGGGATGATAACTATTCATAGGAAAATTATTGTTAGCTACACAATACTTTTATTTTATAATATTTTTATATATATGACAAATGTATGTTCTTCTAGGAATGACCAGTATTTTGTATGCATCAAAGGCAGGACACACTGATATCGTGAAAATTCTTCTAGAAAATGGAGCTGATGTCAATATACAGGATAATGGTGGTTAGTTACTTAATTTATTTTAGTTGTATCTATCCATCTACCTTTTAATTATTTATTAGAACATGGAGCTGATGACTATTCATAGGAGAATAATTGTTAGCTACACAATACTTTTATTGTATATAATGATTATAGATTAGACAATTGTATGCTCATCTAGGATATACCAGTCTTATGTATGCAGCAAGTAATGGATACACTAATATTGTGAAGACTCTCCTAGAAAATGGAGCTGATGTCAATTTAAAGAAAAATAATGGTTAGTTACATTATTATTCATTGACCTTTTAATTCTTTATTAAAACATGGGGCTGTTGACTATTAATGGCTTTTTACACAGGAGAAATCTGTCTGACAGATAGACCTACAGAAAATTTTTATTTTTATGTAAATTAGAATTCTCTAAATATAAATTTTGGTAGCAACAGCTGTACTTGACAGGTCAAGCTGCAGCAATTGGTGGTCAGCAGGGAAATTTAAAATGTTATGTGAACTAATGCTAAAGTTTAAAATTTAATGTCTTTAACCCTTACAGATCGGGGGGGGGGTCATATTGACCCCCCCCCTCTAGTTTTTTCAATGTCATTTTTTTTGTAGGTAAGATGGAGAGCTGTGACTTCATGACTTTTTAAGTTTAGTAATTATACGTCGGCAAGAGTTGATTTTATTAGGATATCTGGTCTGTGTCGGTCGTGATGTCTGGTCAAAGTCGGTTGGGTAGTACCAAAATTAAAAAAATATTCTAAATAAATCTTAATTTCTACATTATGACTTTTGTGTATAAGGTAGAAACCTAAATTTTTTTTGGTGAATACTGAGATATCAATGACCTTATGAGAAATGTGGTGTTATGACCGTTTGACCGCACCCTGACCGACTTTATGACCGATTTTTGGCCGGCTTTTACTACAGACATATATCATGAATATCGTGGCTTCTATTACAGCTAGAGACCTAAAATTTTTTTTTGTAAATCCTTGAGCAACAATAAACAGATAAAAATATTAATCGGCGCCGCCAACCGCCGTTTTACCGCCGTAACCGCCGAAAATGGCGGTTTCCGTTATTTGCCGTTTTTCGGCGATGATCAGAAAAAGTAATTTTTTTGTTATGAAAAATAAAAGTTCGTCCTAAAATTTGGTCATCCTAGCTGCAAAATTGGCCGCTCTACAGCTGTTTTAAAATTTAGCGGCTGGCCGCTAAAAAGCGGCTAAGGAGCGGCCTGACCGCTATGACTAGAAAAAGTAATTTTCTCTAAAAATACACATGAACCACCAGAAAAAAATTTTACGTCTTTATCTGTAACAGAAGCCGAGATAGAGGGGGGGGTCAATATGACCCCCCCCCCGATCTATTAAGGTGGGAATAGGGGCCCGATCTGTAAGGGTTAAGTAAAAAATTGCGTTCACAGGAGCTATGACCTGGAGGATTAGGACCTGTAGGATTGTACCTGGAACCTGAAATTGACTTGAATTCCATATCATAATCTTTTATCTTCAAATACTAAGTAGCTACAGCTTGGATTGTGATCAGAATTTTCTACAATTACTCCCCCACCCTGTATATATCTCTTTACAATTCATCTTTTCTGTCCAAACTATTTTTGGTCAAATATTTGGTTGTGAATCTAAAATGTGTATTATATAAATTAATGTGTCTAGGTTACACAGCACTTGACTGGGCAATTAGAGGAGGGAACACTGAAACTGCAAAAGTACTTAGAGAAAATGGTAAGTTTACATAAAGTCCCATTCTTTTTAAGAGTTGGTTTGTAGAGGAAGGAAGGGTGGCCGGTACTAAAATAACTGTTTAGCTAGAGGGCTTTTTTATAGTTCTGACTTGCTTCCTTACCCATATTATCTAGCAGCCCTAATCTGTAGGTCCCTTTTGTACCTATAAATTGGCTCCTAGTAGATAAAGAATAATGTTGTTTCTTAATTTTTAGAGAGCCAGACAATCAGACAGACAGATAAAAAAATAAAGAGTGTTGAGGCTACAAATTTTAAGATTGACATTGACAATCTTTATTTGTACTAAATTCTTCTAAAATTCTTTAATTGGTAACAATGACTGCTGACAGAAATATAAATTTCTACATCCTGTTATTTTATTTTATTCATATATGTTATCAAAATTTCAGGAGCTAAGAGAGGAAGGGATGTTGAGTAAATGAACAACAATAAAAGTAGGTAAATCTTGACATATATTTGACATATGCAATTAGCAAGAAAAAAAACCTTAAAGGTGGAATAAACTCTTTATATCATTCAAGCTGAAATTTCATAATTTTTGTTGTTGTTTATTTATTTGTTACTATCGGCTACACCCCTAGAGGCCTCTAGTGGCACTTTAAATGTTTGGTTTTTAAAAAAAAATAATATGATACCCTGCAATGTTTTGAAGGAGTCTCTATCAATATTCTACGATACTTTGCAATGTTACATAGGAGTCTCTATTTGAGAGAAAAAAATTTCGGTTTATTGTGATTTCTCTTGGGAGGGTTGTGGTACCATCCCCAAAAATAGTTATAAACCTTCCTGGGAACTATGAGAAGGTACCCTTTTAAGGAGAACCCAATCTGTTAAGCGGTGAGCAAGATCCTTTGGTACAAACACACAGACAAACAGACATTCTGTTACTTTAGTATAAGGATTTTCTTATTATATTCAATGATAATACTTCAGAACTGACAACAGCAGCAGATAAAGATCCTTCACAGAACATATTTTAGTGTCATGTGAAGTAAACAAAGTAGAAGGTTTCGTCATATTTTCACAAAAGCCATTCTGCTCTTTCTAGCCCCTGCGGTGGGCTCTTACCCTGCAAGACAATCACCTGATTTAACCTAACCTAACTTGAAATAACTTTTTAAAACCTACTGTGAAAATATGACAAAACTCGCACCTGTGTTTTCTTCACATGACCCCATATTTTTTTATTAACTCTATATATTACTATTTACTCAATTTATATCCAGTTATAAACCTTCTCCCTTAATGTAATGATAGTTATTTCTTGCATCATATTATAAACAGCTTTCTGCAGATATAAAATGTACAATCATAAGATTAAAACCAGTTTTTTTATTCTATGTTTTCAGCATCTTGGGCCATAAATAAAAATGGTTTTAATCTTATGATTGTACATAATCTTAGTAAATAGGATATAATACATTGCTTGACATAAATTTTCATAAAGATCAAACTAAACCACCATCCGAGAAATTTGTGTTCCCTGATAGTCTGATTATTTCAAATTTAGAAAAATCACACATCAATGTAAGATCAAAACATCTCTGAAGACAAAGTTTCAATATTCTTAATTTATTGAAGATAATAATCTAGTTTACTGACTAATTGTCTTGTTGAATATCTTAATTACAATAAGGGACTGAGTGTCTACTATACATGATATTTGAAGCAAATTGGCATGAATTTTGACTAAGTAATAAGAATTTAATATTAAAGATATAATTTGGTCCAGTTTACTATCAAAATGATCTAGATTTGTACGTATTAGAAACATGAGATATTTAAATAAAAATAAAATACTTTGAATTAAACCAATGATATTTATACTTTCAAGATTCTGCCAGTTTGTTTTATTATCTGTTGAATATATATTTTGTATCCTATAAGAGGTTAACTCACAAATAAGATATGAATTTTAAATATTTATTCAAATTGTTTTGTGCATGTTTGGACTCTTCAGATGTCAATGTAAAACTAAAGTTTAAAATAAATTTAAATTTAAAGGATTTTTACAAATATTTTTGAAGATTTTTTGTACATACTAATTAAAAAAAGTTTGTATCGTAAATATATTCAACAGTATCATGTTGTATTTTACTATATTTCATATATATTATATCATTATATATACTTATGTTGATTTAAAAAAAGTTATTGCAAAGAAATTTAAAACCAGCCCAACATCTTTAGTTTTAAGTTTGCTGTTTCTATCCAACTCTCTTTTACATGAATGCATTTTTTTATACTAAAACCTGACCATTAAAATATTTTCTAATAATAATATAAAAAATTATATAAAAAAACTTATCCAATTGTCAGGATATTAATGTTTTTTCCTATTATTTCCAAAGATCTTTAGACTTTTGAAAAATTCCTATTTATTTGCAATTATTTTATCTAAACATTATATAGCTAGTTATTTACAGATATAAAAATCATTATAACATATTGTTTTAGTAAATAAGTTTATATTTTATTAATTTGTATCAATTCAAATTTAAAAATTTTTCTTCTTATAAATTTTTAAAAAGTGATTTTTTGATTCAAGTTTAATCTAAAGCAATATTTAAAAAAAATTATAGATTTGGATACTCTAAACTTTTTGATTATTAACATTTATTAAAATGGATTAATTGATATGACATATAACCAATAAAATTATTAGCATTCAATGCTTTAAATATCTTTTTTTAAAATTAACTTTATATGTCTGTAATAAGTCTACTTTTTTATTATTCTGTTCATGTTATAGAAAGTTTTCTGCTTCCTCTTTTTTCTGCGGCTTTGCCCCTAGGATTTTAGAAGCACTATTTATTTTGATTTTAGAAATAAGTAAAAATTTAGGAGAACCTGATTGGTTCAGCGGTTAGTAAGATCCTTTGGTACAAAGAAACAGACAGACAAACATTGTTCTACTTTGTATTATAGACTTGCTGCTATGCACCTAGAAGCCTCTAAGGACACTTAAAGTTGAGACAACCTCCCCATAAATAGTTAAAAACCTTTTCTGAATATATAAGAATCTTTGTTGTAAAGGAGAACCATATCAGTTTAGTGGTTAGCAATATCCTTGGCTTCAGACAAAAAAAGCTTACTACTTGAGATAATAGGATTATATTTCAAGAATATTGTTATTACATACAAAATCTAACATAGTCATTAAATTAAATCTGAGTAAAATTGACAATAAAAATCATTAAACCTCTAAAAATAAAAAAATATTTTATGCCACACATAATTTAATTAATGGATTTAAGGCATATCCATTCATTTATTACACTAGTCACCATAGTAAAGTTCAGTAATATAATATCTAATTAAAATAAATAGGTATTTAAAAATAGGGATATACAATTCAAATAAAAATGAAAATAAATTTGCTTTTCAATGGCTGATGTTCAATGTCGGACATACAGCAAGAATTCTAGAGAAGCTCCACTACTAAAACTAATATCTAGAAACATATAACTGTGAACAGCACTAGATCCAAATGTTTTAATCACCAAACCTTTGTCAAATTCATATGATTTTTCATAGATAGAAAGGATTAAATGGATAGATAGATAGATAGAAAGATAATAATTCTACCATTCATCCATTGTCATATCCCTATAGGGAGAAGGGGAGGGGGCATTAGACTTTAATTAAAGTATATAGATAGATACAAATGAATTCTTAAGCTTTAGTTAGATAAATATATCATATATATATTAACAAAAAATATTTTAATCTCTAAACCTTTATCAAGTTTTTGGATTAATATTAGATAGATAGATATATAGTTGGATAGATAGATAGAAAGATGGGTAGATTTTCATATCCCTATAGGGAGAAGGGAGGGGGTGGGCATTAGACTGTAATTAATGTATATAGATAGATAAAAAAGATTTAGATAAATAGATAATTAGATAAATATATTATAGTATCATATATTAAAAGAAAATATTTTAATCACTAAACCTTTCTCAAATTTAAGGATAATATTAGATAGATAAATATATAGATAAATAGATAGATAGATATATAGATAGATAGATAGATAGTTGGATATATAGATGGATAGATCAATAGATAGTTAGATAGATAGAAGGATAGACAGATAGATAGATAGATAATAATTCTACCATTCATCCATTGTCATATACCTGTAGGGAGAAGGGGGAGAGAGGGGCATTAGACTGTAATTAATGTATATAGAGTTATTAAACTTTAGTTAGATAAATATATCATAGTATCATATATTAACAGAAAATATTTTAATCACTAAACCTTTCTCATATTTTAGAATTAATAATAGATAGCTAAATAAATAGATATATAGTTGGATAGATAGATAGATAGATAAATAGAAAGATAGATAGATAAATTGATAGATAGATAGACAGATAGATAGATATATAATAATTCTACCATTGTCATATCCCTGTAGAGAGAAGGGGGGGGGGGGCATTAGTCTGTAATTAATGTAGATAGATAGATATAAATGAATTCTTAAACTTTAGTTAGATAGATATATCAAATATATATATATTAACAAAAATTATTCTAATCAATAAACCTTTCTCAAGTTTTAGGATTAATATTATATAGCTAGATAGATAGATATAAAATTGGATAGATAGATAGATAGATATATAGTTGGATAGATATATAGATAGTTGGATAGATAGATAGATAGATATTTGGATGGATAGATAGATAGATAGATTCATATTATGGTATATATATATTAAAAAAAAATATTTTAATCACTAAACCTTTCTCAAATTTTAGGATCAATAATAGATAGAGAGATAAGTAAATAGATAGATAGATAGACAGATAGATAGATAGATAATAATTCTACCATTCATCCATTGTCATATCCCTATACGGACAAGAGTGGAGGGGAGGGGGGGGAATTAGTCTGTAATTAATGTATATAGATAGATACAAATTAATTCTTAAACTTTAGTTAGATAAATATATCATATATATATTAACAAAAAATATTTTAATCACTAAACCTTTCTCAAGTTTTAGGATTAATATTAGATAGCTAGATAGATAAATAGATAGATTGATTGATAGATGGATAGATAGATAGATGGATAGATTGTAATATCCCTATTGGGAGAAGGGGGAGAGAGGGGCATTAGAATATAATTAATGTATAGATGATGCAAAAAATATTTTAATCACTAAGTTTTAGGATTAATATTAGATAGATAGATAGATAGATATTTAGTTGGATAGATAGATAGATAAATAGATAGATAGATAGATAGATAGATTGATAGATTGATACGAGATAGATATATAGACAGATAGATAGATAGATAATAATTCTACCATTCATCCATTGTCATATCCCTGTAGGGAGAGAGGGGAGGGGGGGGGGACATTAGACTGTTATCAATGTATATAGATAGATACAAATGAATTCTTAAACTTTAGTTTATTAGATAAATATATCATATATATATATATATATATTAATAAAGAATATTTTAATCACTAAACCTTTCTCAAGTTTTAGGATTAATATTAGATAGCTAGATAGTTGGAAAGATAGATAGATAGATAGATAAGTAGATAGAAAGATAGATAAGTAGATAGATAGATAGATAAGTTGGTAGATAGATAGGTAGTGGTAATTTATATATTTAAAATCACTAAACCTTTCTGAAATATTTGTATTAATGAAAATAACCACTGCATCTATAATAGACTGTCAGCATGTCTGTAATGCACTAGATTCTTCGAGAGACTATTCGCTGTTTATTACACTAGTCCCCGAAGTTTTGTTTTCACGTTTTCTTATTGGTTTGCTCAACAACTTTTGGGATTTTTGATTCATTAAGTTGAGTGTCCAAACGTTTCTACCGCTAATTGTAATCTTAAAAAAGGGTTTATTTTGTGTACCATCCTTAGTAATGTACATCAATGAAAATGACTAAAAGTACCAAGGGTTGGTACTCCTCTGCTCTCTCTCTCTCTCTTTTTATCTATACTATGATATCCGCGGAAAGCTGTCTATAATACAATGATATATTCTAGGTGAGTAACACGTGTGTGAAACAGTGGAATCCAATTGATATCCGCTGGATTAGAACCAGTTCTCATACATACTATCCGAATAATATCCAGTGGAAAGCTGTCTATAATATGATGTGTGAAAATATGGAATCTGATTAATATCCACTGGTTTAGAACCGGTTCAATCAGCTATACTATCTTTTTTCTTTCTCTCTCTTTTTCTCTCTCTCTCCCTCTCTCTTTCTCCCTCATTCTTTCTCTCTCTCTCTCTCTTTCTTTCTCTCTCTTTCTCTCTCTTTCTCTCTCTCTTTCTCTTTCTCTCTCTCTCTCTCTCTCTCTCTCTCTCTCTCTATCTATCTATCTATCTATCTCTCTCTCTCCCTCTCTTTCTCTCTTTTTCCCTCATTCTCTCTTTCTCTCTCTCTCTCTCTCTGTCTCTCGCTCTCCCTCTTTTTCTCTCTATCTCCCTCTCTTTCTCTCGTTCTCCCTCATTCTTGCTCTCTCTATCTTTCCTCTTTCTCTCTCTATATCATTCTCTCTCTATATATATATATATATAAACCTTCTATAATACGATACAATTTTCTCTCTCTCTATCTCTCGCTCTCCCTCTCTTTCTCCCTCATTCTCGCTCTCTCCATCTTTCCTCTTTCTCTCTCTCTATCATTCTCTCCATCTCTATATATATATACTAGGGGCTTTGCCTCTAGCCTCTAGGGGCTTCGCCCTATGAAATAATGGTAAGTCAACCCTCCTAAATATAAATAAAAAAAATAAATTATTCTTTGTTTAATTACTCTGTGGTAAAGTTAAACCCAGGTTGTGCACTGTATTCACAAAAATTTCAATTCGTAAAATTCAACCAGGTTGTTTGCTGTATACACAAAACATTTTAATTAGTAAAAATTACACCCAGGTTGTTCATATACAAAAAATTAAAATTTGAAAAAAAAGATTTAAAATTTTTAGGGGGGGATTCATGGGGGCTTCGCCCCATGGTGCAGTGGGGTTCCCCCATCCAAATTACTGGTTTTTGTTTACAAAAATAAAAATAAAAAATTTTGTAAGTGGGGATTTTTTTTTGGGGGGGGGGGGTGTTCCAACCCCAAGAAAATAGCTTAAAACCACCAGAGGACCAGTAGGTATATTTTCAGAAGGTTAGAGTCCAATTTGTTCAACAGTTACTGATATTTTACAAAAAAATGTAAATTATTTTTTTTGGGGGGTTGGGTTTTTTAATTTTTTGGGGAGGTGGGGGTGTCCCAACCCCCAGGAAAATAGCTTAAAACCATCACAATATCACTAAGTATATTCCCTGAAGAATTGAGCCCAATCGGTTCAGTGGTTACTAAGATCTTGAGCTTCAGACGGACAGACAGACGGACAGACAGATGGACAGACATCAAGCTACTTTGTATTATAGATGTATGATGGTGTTTGAGTTGGTCAATTAAATCAAAGATCATTTTCCTACATTCAGCAGGCTTTAAAAGAAGTTGGATTTTTTGTACATGTCCCCTGTATGATAATGAATTTCCAACCTTAAGTAAGTCTAAGTCAATTTTCACCTTCTTCACCCTTTTATTTAACAACCTTTGTTTTTAGGTACTGTTTTACTTAAAATTTCAACCGGCTGTAATTTTCTTATTTTTGAAGCTAGAAGAACAATGTTTTTGCAGAAAATGTTTATCTTTATGTAAATTTTATATTAGAAATTTCTAAATAAATATTTCAGCGGCCCTGCTGTACTTGACAGCTGCCAGCTGCCGCAGTCAGCGGTCAGTAGGAAAACGGTGACCGAGCTTTATGAAATTTCAATACGTTATGTAGACATGTAAGAAAGGCTTAAGTTAAAAATTTGAAGTCTCTAAGTCAAAAATTGTGGCCACAGGAGACTTTTTAAGATTTCTGGAGACCTGGAGGATCAGGACCTGCAGGATCATACCTGGAACCTGAAATTGAGTTAAACACCTGTATTTAATATGAAGAAGTACTACTATAGTATATTTTAGTATTTTGGTAAGATAAAATATTTTTTTAAAGTCAAAAAATATATTTTGGCTCTTTACTTGGATTACCCTGGCAGGTTTGTTGTTTGGGCTCTTTATTTTTTACAAACAGAAAATGAGATAAAAAAAAACAGAGGGTTGGGCGGCCTCCCCCCCCAACTGTTAAAGGTTAAGTTTTAAAAACATTTCTCTTGAAACACCCTGTATATTTGTATTGTGACTCTAATAACAATAATATACACATGTTTAAAAAAACTTGTTTTATGTGATGTGTCTTTAATAAAGCTCCACATATGTTTTCAAGCTAGATTTATACTTTTACATACAGTGGCAATACAATTGATAGTGGGACAAACAATGCCACCCTCTTATTTATAACTTTTAAATAGTCTTTCTTGTGATGCTTTAGTTGAGTAAATTTTAAATAAGAGAACCCCACAGAGCAAGTATCTGTAGTCACAAGACATTGTAATAATTTTGTTGGTAAGAAATATATGTGGTCAATTGAACAATGAGAGTGAGACTACTATCAAAAAAAGTCTTTGTTTATTATCAATTTATTAATATTGGGGATAGATGCAAATACTGAAAAATCTTATAAAACCCAACCAAAAATATTTCCTATATTCATGAAGATTACCTAAAGTTCATGATTAGAATTTATATGAATGAGAGAAAATTGGAATTATGCAGAAACATCAAGCATAATTTTTTTTTGTTTCCCAAATTAAACATGTCTTATTTAGGATGGGATGTGATCTTGTTTTGAAGCAAGGAATAAAACAATCATGTGTATACAGTGTCAACTATTGGGGTCATAACATATATGGCCCCATATTGTTTCAGCAAATTTACACTCTTTTTTATTTAACTACTTTCAGGGGTAAATACTAATAATTATGTTTTTCTTTATAATTTAAATTTGTGTTTAAATTTGAATTTCTACTGATCCAAATTACATTTATTTCATAAAATTTCACTAATTATATCTTGTTCTAACATGTTGACAAACAGACATTAGGAATTATAGACTTGCTTTTAAACACATAAGATAAGGAAAAGATGTCTAAAGAGAACCCCCCAACCCCCTACTTATTTTCAAATAAATCCAATATTAGAGGGGGGGTGGCCAGGGGGGGGAATATTTTTTATCTATGCCTAGCCCATACAGCTGCAGTGCCTTTAATGCCCTAACCCTGCGGGGCTAAGTACCTTAAAAATTACCTTACCTAAACATGACCTAAAGAAATAAACAAAAAAAATCTTTTTTTAAATGGGGGGTGTTTGATGTTCACCATGCCATGTTAAGGGAAAATGCATGTGTGTGTGTGTGTCTACTTTAAGCTTGTTTTTTTTTCAAGCATATGTTTAAATAGAGATTTGTTGGAGTAGTTTATTTAAAAAAATTTATTTTAACTTATATTTCAATAAAAAAAAACGTACAAAATTTAGGACAAAAACATGTTTTGGATTTAACATGTAGTTCACAAATAACTCTAAGAGGTCTACCAATTTTTTCTGTAGGTCAACCTATACAATTACAACCAACAAATACCTTTATGAAATAGGTCAACCAAAATATTTCAGAGGTATATTATGAACATTTCCACGAAAAGCTGTCTATAATATGATGCTATAAATAACTCTTCCTATATAAATTTTTAGTTTGATAGGAAAAGTATATGAGTTAAGTTCCCTAATAAAATATCTCTAAAATAATATGTCTATTCAAAGATGCTCTGATCATATGTTTTAGTGTTTATTTCTCAGTTATTAAAAACTAGCTTTCTTAGAATGTGTAAACTAGGATTTTGTTAAGTCTATTTCAGGGGGAGGGGTGGGGTGTTGCTCAATAAACATCCCACCCTTAATGTTTTTGCCTAGAAATTTAATTTTATGAACGATGGAGTTACAAATTTTTCTGATTGTGCTATTTTTTAATAAAAATAGTTATAAACCTCCTACTCGCATTGAAGGGAAGGGACATTGTTCTATTAATTACACTAGTCCCTAAAGTCATATCATAACGTTTTCTTATTCATTGGCTTAACAACTTTGGGGACTTTTATTAAATTCCAACCATAAATTGTAATCTACAGAAGGGGTAATTTTGTGTGTTATTATTGAGGATGTATATTAATATACCGTTTATTGTCTTATCCCTTTAGATCCCTGGATATTTTTACAATTTCCCATACCTGTAATATATTTCAGAAGAATTGCACAATGAAACAGTTTCACCCACTTTGGGTTAACATAATATGCTTACTCTTGTACCAAGGTTTGTATCATAAAAATTTTCATCTTTTCTAACTTAAATTTAAATGAGGGGAGGTCGATTCCCCTGTGAATGAATAGAGACTTAATATATCACCACTCTCCCCACCCAATCTAAGTGGCCCTAGAGTTTTATACAGGGCATATCCACTAGTTAAAATATATAATATGAAAATTTTGACTTTATGATAATATTTAGTGTCCTGTCAAGAGTATCTGCATTATTATGGAACAGTTACAGTAAAAGCAGGTATTATAAATTCATGTATCAAAACAGGTAGTTGCATGAAATGCATTTGAACTTTTCAATTTTCTGCTATGTATAAGTCTAAAAGACATCAAGGCTTAAAAATCGTTCTCTTGTCAATGTATGCAACTTAAACAGGCATTTTATTTTCACTATATCATCAAAAACGACTTTCTAACTCAAAAACCACCAACTAAAAGATATTTTTATTTTATTTTTCTTATTACTAACCCATGATTATCATATTCTAATCCTACTTTGTAAACACAGTGGTTCATTCATTCAAAGAATTGACATGTTTAGGTGAAATGAACACATTTGAATGTATAGTTGATAATAATGATGGAAATCATTACTGGACACTCGGAGAAAGGTAACCACATACAACTAGTTTAATCATTTGCAAAGCTACTCTATAATTCAAAATGTCAATTTGTCTGTCTATAGAAAATGTCTATTCATAAAAAGTTTTTTTTGTAATGATTATTTGTACTAATGAATTCTTGGTATGTAAGTCCGTCAAGCAACAAAAAGACATATTATACACATTTATTTATATGGTTGGATAGGTGCAGATACCTCCCCCCGCCCCTTTTCCAATTTTAAAAAGTGAGAGAGAAAAATAGCGTATAGTTCCTCTTGTGGTAATGCTTCTTAAGAGGAGTTTCTTTGTAATTTCACAGTAGCTTTTCTCCTATTTCTAAAACCTGCGGGGGCCACTAACCCTGCAGAGCCCTTCTGGGCAATTACCTTACCTAATATAACCTAACCTAAACAAACATAAAATAATGAAAGCCATTGCGAAAATACGACAAAATGCCTCTTTTGCTTTACATAGTTGATACATGGTTCATGCTTCAAATGACAGACTCACAGATGAAATCAAACTCGAACAACTTGTTGATATAATTAATTTTCCTAGGAATTATTCAGCAGAATTGAAGGATGATGGGACAGAAAAGTTGATGATTATACACTTCATATTTACTCTTCAAGATGATGGCCAGGAATTGAGGTCATTTTTGTTTGTTAGAAAAAATAAAATTATAGTACATTTTATAAACATATTTTTTACAAACTTTTCATTTAAGGTAAGATGAAGAGCCAATATCTAAAAATATCTTTTTTTAGATGCTGGAAAGATGAAAATTTTGATTTTATACAGATATCTGTCCTTGAGCAGGTTTATTAAATATTCATTTTTTCTTGTTACAAATGTTACCAAATATTACCTAACTATAGATATTGTCAATTGTGTTAGTAACCAATAATTTATCTTCTTAATAGTCTTTTATGTATATGCATGTAAAAGATGTGTATAATGTGTGAAGTGTATGAGTATATTTTTAAAATGGATACTTTTTATCTAACTTTTTTGCTTTTTTACTTTTTATGGGATCATTGCAAAATTTGACGATTTTTATTTATCATTAAAAAGTTTGTGCTTAATAAAGATAACTAGATTATGCCTCTAGGGGCACTTGAGAAGGGGAGAGTCAAGTTTGATAACATAATTTATTATTTTAGATTTTTAAAGAAAAAGAAAAAAAAATTGGGGGGGGGGGAATATTTTGGAGGGTATTTTTCTTCTAGAGGCGATTTCTCTGGGGAGGGTACCCTTACCCAAAATAGTTGTAACCTTCCCTGGACCTATGAAAAGCTATCCTGTTAAGGAGAACAGATCAGCTTAACGGTTAGCAAGATCCTTCAGTACAAACACACATAGACAAACAGACATCTGGTTACTTTAGAATAAGGATTGAATAGTTGCTTTTATCTATTGCATCATATTTTAAACAGCTTTCAATAACAGCTATAAAAATGTACCAATTATAAGATTTTGTTCCAAATGCCAATGGCACAGGCTAAAAAAATGGTTTTAATATTGTGATTGTACACTTTTATATTCATAGAAAACTGGATATAATACAATGCATGGTTTTTCAGTGTGTTTGAGATTTGCTTCTTATCTATTGGATATTAATTGGTTTCGAAGCCATAATGGAAATAAAAATTTAGACTTCACCTGGGTTGAGACTTGATGATGGCTTAGTATATGCTGGACAAATTCTGAATGGTAAACCTCATGGCTATGGACAAATAATCAAGAGTTCAGGAGAAAAGTACTCTGCTGTTTTTAAAAATGGAGTTGTAACAGGTATATTTCCTATTACTTTTAAGTTTTACATTTCTTAGCTCAGGTTAGCTCCCCAGAGTTGTATGTATAGCTATGATAAGGTTTAGATATCTTGCAGGAACTGGGGGGTTCAGGTAGTTAGTACATGTCAAGTGGAATTTAATAAATATAAGTTTTGGTGGACCATATCCTAATAAATATTGGTTTACTAAAAGATTTTGTTCTATTTGAAAAGAAAAAAATCTACATTCCACACAACTAGAATGAAAGGCAAAAAAGATTTCTAGGGTCTATCTTAATTTCAGCAGTTAGAATGGTGTAGTTCTTGCAGGATTACTTTAACCCATTAGTGCCGAGCGCCACTTTTATGGGCCGATTGAGCTGAAAATCTCAGGGAATCTTTATAATTGTCAAAACGGAATTCCAATTTTTTTGTTTTGCTCTAGTGGCGTGCACAGGAAAGTTGCAAAAAAACCCGGTTCAGCTTGGCCATAAATGCCCAACAGGCACTGAGACCCGTTTTGGTGGTTTCTGCCAGCATTAAAACCCGTTTTTTTCTAAATACCCGGTTATTTCGACAAAAAAATGAAAAATGTAATTTTTGAACGCCCATAGTAAGATGAACACTTTTTATCTCTTCAGCATGCCAAGACATCTCTGTAGACACCTTAACCTTGTTCCTAGCTCAACTGTAGCCCATTTGGTGACTTGCCAAAGACGAGGAACCGTCTTGAGCGCTGGATTTGCAGATCTGCGGTTACTGCTCTCGTCCTGCTAAGACGGGTTGCTTGTGGTAGAATCTTCATAACTTTCCGTCAAGCTAGAAACAAGTTTAAGGTGTCTACAGAGACCTCTTGTCATGCTGGACAGCTTTCTTGACCATTATAGGGGTCTTGCCGCAGTATAGAGGGCACTTAAGGCGCCCTGAAGTCGGGAGACCAGGCTTCAGGGCGCCCTAAGTGCCATCTAGAGTCAACTAAACGGACCCTTTACTTCGAGATGATATGCTCTTTGATGCCTAAGGGTGCCCTGTACGAAGTTTGGTTAAACTAGCTTGACTGTAAGCTGCCTGGTAGAGGCGCCAAATTCTAGGTACCACTATGAGCGCAAGTGTCAAATGCTATACAGTTGTCAAGGTGACTGTAAGTGAGACTCGCTCCGGTACCTCGACTTTGGCGCCCTACCAGCGGAGAACAGTTAGAGATAATGAAACCAAACTTCGTGTGGATGATCTTGATCATTTAGAGCATCTTTTATTAAAGGTAGTTTGAGATTGGACGACTCCTTCTACCAGTTAAGGTTGCCTGACTTTGGGGCACCCGTACAGGTACTTAGATATAATTCAGTTTCCATTCTCCCTCATTTATATTGAGGATTTCCCATAAAATTCCAGTCAAGCACTGAACCCTAACCACTTCCTTATTTTATAATAAATCGAAAATAATGAGGAAAGGTGAGGAGTTGTTTCTATTTGGAATATCTTACTTTGTCTGTCTTTAATTCATGTACTAGAATACTTCTAAATGGTGCATTATTTGCCAAGTGTACCCCTTTTCTGCACTACCTCTCCGATTTTGTTTATACTCTATACTTTAGTCCATTGGGTGATTCAAGGATGCTGGATGGCCAAAATAAAGTTTCAGAGTCCCTGGATGTCTATATATCTAGCTATCTATGAAGGTAGGTAGCAAAAATTTAAAAAACAACCATTTTTTCACAATTTTAAAAATTAATTTTTTCATCAATCTTACATCCAACCTAAACATTTTATACACCAAAATGATCATTTATTCATGGAAAAAGTGCACATAATGCTATTTTGGCCAAAACTTTAATTTAACAGGGTGTTCAACAAAAAGTGTATTTTGGATATCTAGCAAAATACCCAAGATACCTGTCCAAAAAAAAATCATTTTTTTTGGCTTAAATCCTGTGTTTTATCTGTGGGCATATGTGGTATATAATGGTTTGGAGGACTTGGGACTATAAGGTTGTCACTTTGGGACACCCTGTAAATGTGATTTTAGTATCTGTAGAGCTAAAACTTGGTCCAAATTGGCTATTTTTTTCAAATTTTTGCTTTTAAAAAAATTATTTTTCTATTTTTAAGTTACTTAAAACTGTCATATACAGCATGACCCTCAAAAAAGTATTTTTAAGCATCTGCAGCCCTTATTTCTCAATGAATTATTAAAAAATGCATATGTCCTTGTTCTCCATAGTATTCCACGTAAGTAGATATAAAAATATTTTTTTTACCTCCATTAACACCGGAGATTTTTAGAGCTAAAGTTTTGAAAAAGTGACTGAGAAAAAGAATTTTTTTTTGTTTCTCTTTTTTTTTGGATGGTTATATTATGTTTTTCTGACAACTGAATAATGAGACACAAAGAAAAACAAGTTAACTAAATATTTCTTTTTTATTCCACCAAAAAATATAAATTTTTAATGGCAAAAAATACTACTGAATGAATTGATTATTTGCAAATTTTAGGTTATTTATTAACCCTTATTTATAGAAAAGGATTAATTATGACAGTTGCTCCGCCTACTTTTCTGACATCTCAATTATTTAATAGGGGGTAAATTAAGCTTTTTAGACTAAAAAATCATTATGTTTATTTTTATTTTCTTTATAACTTTTTTGTTATTAAAGTTAGGATTGTGAAACAAAAACAATTTTCCTGCTATATTCATAGAGATTTATTTGGTTTTTTAATCTTAAACAATTTTGCCTAATAAGTAAGTTTTTCAAAATATCATTAAACTAAAAAGACTCAAAAAATATGTGTAAAAAAATGCTTTTTACTCAAAAACTAAATTTTTTATTTCATTTTTGTATAAAGTTTCTGCTAGTAACAAAAATAAATGGATTTCTAGCTTAATTTTGCTAAAAAAGTCGTTTCATGTTAAAAGTTACTTTTTCCTCAGTCACTTTTTCAAAACTTTAGCACTAAAAATCTCCGGTGTTAACCCATTAATATCCACCCCAAGAATTACTTAAAAATTTAAACTTTTTCAGACATACTCTACTTACTATGGATGGTATACATGCAAATCAAAAGAAATTTTTTTATTATGACCATTATGACAGAAAATATGACCACGTAAATAAATTGACGTTTGGCCACTCTCTACCCCGTTATCAGATGATAGAAAATAACACATTGACTACTAAAATTGATAACAAAAACGTTATTTATGTTTCTTAATTCATAGTAAAAGTTATTTACTTTTATTTCTGATGGTACAAAATAAGAAAATGGTTTTAAAAAAAAACATTTCTTTTTTAATTATATAGCTTAGTAACAATTAAAACAGGGAGGGGGGTCTTTTTTTATTACACCACTCCCAAAAGTATTTTAACAAAATTTTCTTAGTTGTTGGCTTTACAACTTTGGGGACTTTTAATTAATTTTGATTGGTTGGTTCATTAAGTTGAGTGTCCAAACATTTCAACCGCTAATTGTACTCTACAGTGTGTATAAACTTCAGGATTGTACATCTATTTATTGGCCATTGTCATATCCCTTGAGACCCAAGCAAATATAAGCTAGAAAAAAATGTATAACATCATCAGGAATTAGTTTATGTTTAGTTTATGTATAATGTTCTTATATATTTGCCTAATAAAATTATTCTATAAATAACTTTATTTACAACTAAAAATTTACAAATTAGTAAAGCTCAATTTTCTTTTCTCCTTATTCCATTTATCAATTATAGAACACAGCCTAAATCCTTTTCTATGCACGGTTTAACAAATGCGCGAGAGAAATTACCATACCATATACCTAAGAGTAATTTCAACCAATCACAAATAAGATTCATTTTACACCTTGTTTTTTCTTACTTTCAAGATAATGAGTTGTTAAGATGTCAAATGGCGCGCATTTCCGGTCAATTTGTTTTTTCAGGTTATATACAACACCCCCTTTTTTCTTGACCATCGAGTTTTTAAGAGTTAATCCTTTTTTAAATTCCCGCCCCCCCCCCATCCTACACCTAATTAATTTATCATATCTCTGTTGTAAAACAATATCTTGACTTGCTTGACCATCCACATTTCCTGTTTATCTAGGGATAAAGAGATATCTATTTTAGATGAAAATCATTTATCCTCAAAATCATTGAATGCTTAGTATAGTATAAAATAAGATAATATTGTATTGTATATTCAAATTTTTACACCTAAAGGGTGTTAGAATTTTATAAAAACAATTTTTAAGTGTATGTAAAGACGTTTTTTTACTACTTAATTGAAATATTCTAATTATTTAAATGTTGTTTATATTAGTCTAATTACGTTCTTAAAAAATGAATTTAATTTCAAGGGTATATGTCATTTAACTATCCCTTTTTCCAATTTAGCATTATAAATATCTTACCCTCCTATTTTTTATTACTGATGAAGCGAAGCTACTATATAAATAGTAACACAGCTGCTCTATATTTTGATATGTTCGCTAGTACATCGTTCAGTAACTAAATATGGGAAAGGTGAATTTCTCTCAGCAAATAGGCTCGTGAATTTTTGGTGAATATCCTGTATGTATTTTACTTGGTCTCTCTGTCTGTAGGTCAATAATTAATTATATGTTTTGTAATTTTCTATATAGGTATATATCTTCTTTCTCTTTTTTTCTTCAAATTTTCTCGCTCTCATTTTATGCACATTGAACATCAGAAATTATCTCACATTGTCAATATTTGATTTTTATGTCTTCACTGCTTATGAATGTTGTCATCCTTGTTCTTCTCTTTAGCCCTCTTCTTCCTACAATTTTACAATTGAAAGTTCGATTCTTAAATCAAACTTATTCTTTTGATGGTGAAGTATTATAAAGAACAAAATAGTAAAAATTATATATCTATATATTTATTTTATTGTAATTGCATTAAAGAATATTTTTTAGATAAAATTATTTTGAAAATATGAGTTACCAGTTTAAAAATGATAAATATTTAAGGACTGACCAAACACCCCAATTATGATTTTAGGGCATAATTTCTAGGGGATTTATATATTCATTATGCATATTACTACTATAAATACTATGGGGGAATCTTCAGCCATACGTAATGATACTTACGTAACTTTTTCAAACACTTTTCTCTGTGAAATTTTAAGAATCTCTTACAATTTTTATTGAAAGCTAAAAATTTGGATAATTGATTAACACAACATTCAATAAAATTTGTAAAAACACCATATCTTTGGGTTGATTTATAACTATAAAAATTATTATCCTCTCAATTTTCAATTTTTAATTAAGCCCTACATTAAAGCTTTAAAATTTTAATTAGTTTTTTATTGTTTTAATATTTTTAATTTCTAAAATTGAAGTGATAGCAATAATCTTTCAACATCTATTTTCATTTTTTTAAAGTATCATCCCTGTCAGTTTTTAGAGCCCTCTAAACAGAGGCTACTTTAACGTAGTTATATTGACGTGTGGGTACGAATGGGTTAATGGAGGTAAAAAAAATATTTTTATATCTACTTACGTGGAATACTATAGAGAACAAGGACATATGCATTTTTTAATAATTCATTGAGAAATAAGGGCTGCAGATGCTTAAAAATACTTTTTTGAGGGTCATGCTGTAGATACAGATTTTGACTAATAACAATAATATTTGCCTATTTTACAAATTTTTACACTTTTGGGACACCCTGTGCATGTTTTTGAAAAATGATGGTTTTTGCCCATTTTTTGGGGGAAGGAGTCGTTTAAGGGCCATAGAATATTACTTCATTTTTGTAGAACTTTTCAAGACACATAATTTGTTACTTATGCAAAAACCGTAAAAACCAAACCGTTTTGCCATTATTCACCGTTAAAGGAGGAATTTTTGACGTTTTTTGCTGTTCCCGAGGTTCTAATGGGCATTTGTGGTAAGAAGACGTTGATTTATCATGATAACTGTGAAATACTTTTATTTAGGCATTTTAATTTACTAAATTTCATGTGAAGTAAAATTTTTTGTATATCCAATTGATTTTTGTCAAAAGGATTTTCAAATGCACATGATTTATGTTTCTTTTATTACTTATGTTAATACAATTATTTATATTATATTCACTTCATTTTCTTGTTTTATCAATTGAAATCCATCTCGACGAAAAACGGTTAGCTGCACAAAAAAAATTGACTTAATATGAAATTTAGAACATTAAATTTCCTAAATAAAAGTATTTCAGAGTGACCTTGATAAATCAACGTCTTCTTACCAAAAATGCGCATTAAATCCTCGGGAACGGCAAAAATCGTAAAAATTCCACCTTTGGTGGTGAATAACGGCAAAACTGTTCGGTTTTTGCGGTTTTTGCAAATATTATTGTTATTAGTCAAAATCTGTATCTATATGACAGTTTTAAGTAACTTAAAAATAGAAAAAAAAATTTTAAAAAAGCAATATTTTTTTTCTCTTTTTTTGAAAATACAGGGTGTCCAAAAAATAGGAAAATATTGATCTGGTCAGAAAACACACTGGCCAAACATACTAAGACACATATTAGGGTAATTTGAAAAAAAATAGTCAATTTGGACCAAATTTTAGCTCTACAGACACTAAAATCACATTTACAGGGTGTCCCAAAGTGAAATTTGACAACCTTATAGTCCTGGGTTCTCCAAACCAGTATATACCATATATGCCTACAGATAAAACACAGGATTTAAGCCAAAAAAAATTGACAGGTATTTTGGGTATTATGCTAGATATCCAAAATACACTTTTTGTTGGACACCCTGTTAAATTGGAGTTTTGGCCAAAATAGCATTATGTGCGCCTTTTCCATGAATAAACGATCATTTTGGTGTATAAAATGTTTAGGTTGGATGTAAGATTGATGAAAAAATTAATTTATAAAATTGTGAAAAAATGGTTGTTTTTTAAATTTTTGTTACCTACCTTCATAGATAGCTAGATATCTAGACATCCAGGGACTCTGAAACTTTATTTTGGCTATCCAGCATCCTTGATCACCCAACGAACCAAAATATGGAGTATAAACAAAATTGGTAGTGCAGAAAAATGCTACACTTGGCAAATAATGCACCAAATATAAAGAATTAAAATTTTAATATTTCTTTTTTTCCAAATTCCTAGGAAGATGACATTCAAAATTCATGTGTATGTGTGTGTGTAAGTGTAGCTGTATGTCTGTGTGTATTGAAAGATCATGAAACAACTACTGAAACAATATGATACTACTTTACAGTGGAGCTTCTTATAAGTCTCAGGAATGTTTATAAATATTTTGGAGAAAGGTAACATCACTAATGTCCAAAGTGGAATAGTCCATAGATAAAAAAAGGCCCCTTAAAAATCTTAATGGAGGGGTTAAAACCTTTTCCATTCTATAGATACAGCATGTTATAAACGTACAGACTTTCTGGTAATGATTATAGAGTTGCAATGCTTTTAAAATTGTACCTTACTGTTATATGAATCATCACACAAAGTTTTAAAGCAATATGACTATTCTAATATGTTTAAATTATCAAAAAGATCAAAGTGTTATGGACATACTGACGGACTGACCCTGATTATAGAAAAGCTTCGCCATTGAAAAATATATCTTATATTTGTTACACATACAGGGCTTTTAAAAAAAAACTGCGTTTTCCGGTTTTGGGAAACAACCAGTAGGAGTATGAAAAAAATAATTATATATTCTTATTCTCTATAAAAATATGGATTAATTTTATAAAAGGTGTTTATTGATTACTCTAAAAACAACGGCGCATTTTAGAGTTGATTAATTCTAAAAAGCATGAATGATAATTTTTTCGGTCAGTTTTTAAGGCTTTTTATATTGTTTTATAAAAAAAATACTATTCCTATCTGTCTAAAATGATAAACAAACATATTTTATTTTCATTTCAATTTTTATTCAACTTATTTACAGGTTTACTGAAACATAAAACGCATTTTTTTATCATAGACAAAATCTTTAAACTTTAAACTCTCCGCCCACTTTTGGCATCTAATTGAACGTTCCATTAACGGACATTTATAATCCACCCCTCCCCCCTTCAAATACGGATCAAATGTTTAATATTTACGGTCAAACCATAAATCTCAAGTGCATACATCAACAATAAAGCTATTAATTTGTAGGTTGCACTTTTAAGTAAATAAAACAAACTGCTGTAACTTTTTTGTTTTTAAAGATAAAAAGTATTTTAATTTTTATGTTATAATCTAAAATACTATAAAGAGTTAGTCACCTAAAGTTTGTTCAACCAAGAGAAACGAGAAATATTGCAATTTGTAAGGATCTAAAAAGCGTTTTTCAGAGAAAAAAAAGGGAAATAATGACAAAAAATTAAACATGCACTTTCATTTAACCATTTACCATATTATTGATGGGATTTTAAAACTTTTTTCTCAAAAATTTACAAGTTATTTCAATTAAATTGATATATCAAATTTAACATCAAGCATTTTTCTCCTACATGTACCTATCAGAAAAGCTGTATTTTTAGAGATATTAAAAAACACCTTAAGCAAATCTGGTGTACATTTATACATAGAATATGGACCTATAATCATTTTTTCATACTCCTACTGGTTGTTTCCCAAAACCAGAAAACGCAGTTTTTTTTAAAACGCCCTGTATGTTTATTTAGTAATTTTCCATAGCTAAAGAATTCAAAGATCAAATATTTTCAATTTAAATATATGTATAGACATTGCATAGCAGCATTTTTTCACATTTAACATGTACTCGCGACTATGGCTCAACATGTAATGCATCTGCTGGTCAAATAGTGGTAATAGGTTCGAATCTTGACTCCCTCATAACTAAAGACGATCAGAATTGTTCATACTGCTGCTATGTCAGGTGCGTGACATAAATAGTTAGAGTAGGGGGGAATGCTTTGGCCTAAAACAGGCGCAACCCATCACTATGCATAGTTAGGATGTATTATTTAGGCTACATAGGATTTTATCCAGTGTCAACTTTTCACAGCAAATATGGCCTCATATTGTGATAATTGATGTACACATATGTAGATGTTGTTTTATTTTAGTAGCAAAGCAAGCTACCCTATTATTCAAAATGTCTGTAAGTCTGTCTGTTCATAGTTCAGTTTGAAACTTTTGTTGGAACTGTGATTTTTTCAGCTCCTATAAAATTCAACATTTCCATCAACATGGGGCATAATTATATATAAACATCCATGGCTTTTAGATAGGTTTTTAGCAGTTTTTTTCTTATCATTTATTTCTCATTTGGTTTAATTTTCAAAAATTTTTGGATAGAATTATCAAAATAAATTTCCTGTTGTTTTATTGACAGTCATAATGCAAAATATAGATATTAAAAGTATAAAAAATACATAAGAAATGTTTGATGTTTTTTCCAATAAATTATATCAAATGCTCTTTAAACCTCCATATTTTTTGTGCTTCACTACTTATGGATAATGTAATCCTTGTTCTTTTTTATTTTGTTTTTTTTTCAAGAAGTGCTAAAATGCAGAGAAAGAGGGGATAATGGGCTGTTAATTACATAAGTCCCCAAAGTTTTATAATTATGTTTTCTTATTCATTAGCTTAACAACTTTGGGGACTTTTAATGAATTTTGATTGGTTGGTTTATTAAACTGAGTGTCCATACATTTGAACCACCAATTGAAATCTACAGAAAGGGTAATTTTGTGTATTAACATTAGAAATGTACATCAATTAGTCGGCTATTGTCTTATCTCTTAAGATCCCTGACTTAAATGTGTCAGAAAGCTCCACACATGTTGTCAAGCTAGATTTAAACACTTTCATAGAGAGGCAATTTCCCTTCATATTACGATGGGGCCAAACAAAATCATTTTCAAAATTTCAATATTAAATTTCCCCTCCTCCCAAGGTAATTTTGTTTCCATAGATGAAAGGACAAGAAGCTTGGGGAAACTTTAAATAGTTAATTATTATCACTAGCGGCTACTCCCCAAGAGGACTTTTGGTGCACTTGAGGAGGGGGGAGGGGAGGGCAAACAAACCCTGCAACTCATTTTTAAATTAAGTCTTTAAAAATTTTTTGGAGGGGGGTATTTTTTTCTAGGTGCGATTTCTCTTGGGAGGGTGGTGGCACCCTCCCCCAAAAAGTGTTGTTAACCTTCCCAGGACTTATGAGAAGCTACCTTGGAAATTTTCAGCAATTAGCGAGACAGACAGACAGAAATCCTGTTGCTTTCTTAAAAGGATATTCTTTTTTCCTTTAGATAATTTTAAGAGTGTATAGTGTCTACAAATCATTAAGCTTTTTTTTTCCAAGCATATGTTTAAATAGAGTTTTGTTAGAGTAATTTATCTTTAAAAAGTTGAAAAGAGAGAGAGAAAGAAAGAGAGGAGGGGTAATAGTTCTAGATTTTCTTAACTACATATAATTTCATAATGTAGTTTTTTTCTGCTATTTTATCTCACAGAGAAAGCTGAAAAGAGAGAAATTTAAATAATAGAATTTGAGACAGAAATAAACAAGGACGACAATATTTATAATTAACAGAGCTCAAAATTATGAAAAATGATCTTCCTTGCATTTTAATTCATTAATTTTTTTTTAAAAAAAAATACGGGTATACTCCCATTCGTGTCAATACTCCTTAAAGGGCGATTATTCATATTTTCACAGTAGCTTTTCTCCTATTTCTAGCCCCTGTGGGGGGCTCTAACCCTGCAGGGCAATCACCTAACCCAATATAACCTAACCAAACCTAAAAAAAAACTATTAAAAGCCATTCAAAAATAAGACAAATCGCCCCTTAAGCCCCTTGCCACAAAAGGGACTATTTCCAAGAATATTTTCTAAAACTGATTATAAGTTGTAATTGTTGATATATGTACAGACAAAGTTAGTTATAGAGTAGAAGTCTTTTGGTTAGAGAAATATTCACAAGAAATCACACTATTCTGCATTCAAAGTTATTAAATTTACATATTATTTCTCAGCATTACAGATATTCATTTCCCATAAAGTATTTATGCTCATTCAAATTAAATTAGTTTATTCAGATTCATTATTAAAAAATTCAATTATCTAAAAACTAGTGTATTTTGTTCTGAAATATTTTAGAGGTCCAGACAGACATTTTTAATTATATAATAGCTTTGCTAATAAAAAAAGTTTATAAGATTCTAAGAGAAATTGATGGTTTCTCACAAAGTGTCTGTCAAGAAATGAACCCCCCACCCTCCTAATTTTAAAATAAATCCAATATTAAAGGTAAGGGGAAAATTTGTTACCTATACCTAGCCCATACAGCTGCCTTTAACCCTTAACAGTCAGGCCCCTTGCCGCACCTTAATTAGTCTTAATCAGTCTTATTTACTTAAAAATTTCAAACGGCTCTAATTTTTTTATTTATGAAGCTAGAAGAAATTTTTGTTGCAGAAAATGTTTATCTTTATGTCAATTTAATATTAGAAATATCAAAATATAAATTACAGCAACCGCAGCTGTACTTGGCACATTACGTTATGTACACATGTAAGAAAAGCTTAAGTTTAAAATTTGAAGTCTCTAAGTCAAAAATTTTGGCCACAGGAAGATTTCTGGTGACCTGGAGGATCAGGACCTGCAGGATCATACCCAAAACCTGAAATTGACTTGAACACCTGTATTTTATATAGGGATGTACTATTAGAGGATATTTTAGTATTTTGGTAAGATAAAATACTTTGTATAAATATTTTTACTCTTTACCTTGATGACCCTGCCAGGTTTGCTGGCATCCTGTGCCCGCCAGGATAGAGATATTAAAAAAAATCTCAGTTATGTGTCATAAAGGGGAAGTTTTTTTGTATGCTCTGCGGGGTTACTTAGTACCCAAATTACCTTACCCAAACGTGGCATAAAGAAAAAAACAAATGAAAAGCTAACCCCAGCCCCCTTTTCCTTTTTTCAAAACATTGTACATTCCCAGCATTAAGGATCATAGTTAACTATTAAACATCCATTGCGATTGGGCTGCTTTTTAGCAGATTATAAGCTATTTTATAATTTTTCCATATGTTTGGTGTTTATAGTCTAATTTTAAATTTTTTGTAGTTATGGATATCAGAGTAAATTTCCCGTCGTTTATAGAAAACAACCATGGCGGTCAGACTGACTTTTAGCAGGTTTTGGCCGTTTTATATTTTTCACATTTTACTTTTGGTGTTTTTTAGCCGATATTCCAACTTTTGATAGTATCAAAATAATTTCCAATTGTTCTGAGCATCCAGTATGTATTTCAATTTGACCTTCTGTCATGTTACAAAAAAAAAGAATTTGTGATTAATTTTTTCTAATAAATTGAATCTTCATTTTAACAAATACTATTTAAATCTTCTTGTATGTATTCCCATCTATGATTTCTTTGTGCTTTGCTAATTATGAATGTTTTCATTCCTGTTTACTGTATCATTAAACTTGTTTATATTAAAGGGTGATGTGTCCTAAAAAAGCTACACATATGTTTTCAAGCTAGATTTGAACTCTTACACACAGTGGCAATATCCTTCATAATTGATAGTGCGCCAAACAATGCCCCCTCTTATTCATAACTTTGAAATAGTCTTTCTTGTAAAGCTTTAGTTAAGTAAATGTTAAGAGAACAGAGAGCAGGGCAAGTATCTACAGTCACAAGAAATTGTGATATTTCTGTTGGAAGGAAATATATGTGGGAGTGGGGACAAAACCGCGACAAACAAATACCATATATAAACTCCATATATGTGGTGAATTGAACAATGAGAGTGATACTACTAATAAAACCCTTTTATTGAAGAAAAAAATCTTTGTATATTGTTAAATTATTAATGTTTGGAAAGAATATGAATACTTGTTTTAAAGCAAGGAAAGAAACAATCATGTGTATACAGTGTCAACTATTGGGGTCACAACAAATATGGCCCCATATTGTGTCTGCAAATTTATCTAACTACTTTCAGGGGTATTTACTAATAATGACTAAAATTATGTTTCTCTTTATAATTTAAATTTTACTATTTTTTTAGGAAATATATTCATTTCAAGGACATCTTTGTAGAGTAAAGTTTTGTTGATAAGTCATAATTATGTTAGAAAATTTAGTCTACATCTACAAATCAAGTTATTATCAACATATGTGTTTGGAGCAATTTTAGAGAGATTTAATGAATTTTCTCTAAAATAACTAATTTTATATTTAAACATTTTGCTGTGTAAAAGATGATTTTACAACAATACTTTGAAATAAGATATCTCAAAAAGTGTTAGAGCTAGAAAAATGTTAGAGACCTTTTTAGAAAGCTCCAATATCAACTGTAATGTGAACGAATTTGCAAGATAAATATAAAAGACAAAAAAAGACAATAAAGCAGGTTAGGTGAAGGTAAAATAAAATTTGATCACCAAAAGTAATTTTAAAATTTTCTACTATGGGAAGGTACTAATTCAATTTAGGGAAAGCATGTTCTGAACTCACCATAAGGTCCCAGTACATCCTGTGTAAACCGTTTCTGCGGTTTTTTCTAACCTAACACACTTTCGGGTAGGGTGTGTGTAGCATTTCCTAGATCCCAGGAAGGTTTTAAAGGTAGGGTACTGAAGATAAAAATTACCCCTGAAATTTTTTTTTTCTTTTTAAAGCTAAAATTGAAATAGAGGAGGCCAACTTCCAAACCCACCTCTAGGGGGCATAGCTGCTAATAAGTTAATAGTGATAATTATCTATTATTTGTTTACAAAATTTATGAGCTTTAAGGCTAATTGGTAAAACGTAGTTTAAAAAGTGCACATTAGCGGATATTAGCAGTTTCAAAAATATTTCCTACATTAATTTTTATGTTGATAGCAAGAGTATAATATTTCCCTCTAAAGTAATATGTCTATTACAAGATTCTCTACTTATATGTTCTAGTTTTTATGTCTCAGTTATTGAGAACTAGCTTTCTTAGTATGTGTGCACTTGTAGTGTGTATTAGGATTTTGTTTATATAAAAGTTAATTTTGTTTACCAATTAGCACCTTAATAGATTGAGGGGGGGGGGACATAGATAGAGACATGAAATTTTTATCTGGTGGTTCTTGTGCATTATAATAGAAAACAATTTTTTCTTCATGGCTGTCAGACCGCTTCCTAGCAGCTTTTTAGCAGCCAGTTGCTAAATATTAAAACAGCTGAAAATCAGCCAATTTTGAAGCTATGATTACCAATTTTAGGTGAAGCTTTTATTTTTCATAACAAAAAAATATTAATTACAAGTCATATTTGTCAGATTGCTCTTTAGAAAATCGATCAAAAATTGTTTAAGTAGCAGTCAATTGACCACAACCTTATCACGGAAGTTCCTTATCACTCAAGGATTCACAAAAAAAATTAGGTCTCTTGATGTAATAGAAGCCATGATATTCATGATATATGTCTAGAGTAAAAGCTGTACAAAAATGGGTCATAAAATCAGCGGTCAAATGGTCATAACATTACTTTTCTCAGATGATCATTGATATCCAAGTATTCACCAAAAAATTTTAGGTCTCTATCTTATTCATAAAAGTGATAATGTAGAATTATTTAGGATTTTTTTAATTACTACTACTAAACTTAAAATGTCAAAAAGTCACAGCTTTCTATCATACCTACAAAAAAATAACATTGAAAAAACTAGAGGGAGGGGAAAATTTGGCCAACACCCCCTCGCGTGGACCCCCCCCCCTGATCTGTAAGGGTTAACAAATAATCTTAAAATCTACTTTTATGAATATCTATCCACATTTTTTTATTCTTTGCTACTTATGGATGTTGTCATTTTTTTATTTAAAAAATAAAATTAAATACTCCTATCTAATTCAAATATCAACATGAAATGAAAAACTGAATTCATTTCAACTGTTTTTAACCTATTTTTGAAAGGTATATCAAAAATATACTCTGACACCTGTAGAATCATACTGCAAAGCCAAAAATGAGAACAATTGCCCACATTGATTTTTATTAGGATCTTAAAGTTTATTTTTTACTATGGGTTAAATAAATTTTACTGAATAATTATGTTTCTTACCTTTGTGGGTAAATTACTCAGCTTTAAGAGTGTCTTGCTTCATAAATATTGTATGCTAGTATACAGTAAAGTTAGGTCTTTTGATTTTATCTATCAAAACTAATTAAAAATTAATTCTTTACAATATATCAATGAATTAACATAAAAATGTTTCATGTCTATTATGCATTAAAACATATAAAAATTAGCTGTAAAGGGTTAAACAATGTAAGATGACAACAAATATTTATGCAATACAACAAAATTTATTTTTGTCACATATACAATTGTGATATAAAATAAGTTTATTCAAATTTATTTTTTAAAATATTTTTAAAAAGTATGTATCTTTAATGTGTATAGTTTTCATTCTTTTAATTTTAATTAAATAAAATTTATTCTATTTTATTGAAATAAGTCACTTTGTGAAAACACTATATCTAAAATTTAAAGATTTCCAGCTTTGTCATTGGTTAATGCTGAATCCTCATAGTTTTTATGTTAATTAAAAGATATGTCCTACATCTTTCACTTTAAATGAGTTATTTAAGCAAAGAAAATTTAGCATAAATGGATATTTAAATCCCAAGGTATTAAATGATCAAGCCTTAGCAAATGTTAGCAAATAATTTCTTGAATAAAATCATAAAACGTTTTTTCATTTAATTTTCATTTTTTCACTGTTGTGTTTTTATTTGACATTAAAAATAAAAATCATAAAAAATCTTTCAAATCAAATCGAAAAAATCTTTTCAATTCAAGTCAATTTAAGTTCAAAGATATTTTTATTATAAAAAGTTAATTTTTAAAAAATGTTTTAGAAAAAAATTATCTAACAAAAAAAAATTATCATAATCCAAGATCGCGTCAATACATGTAAAATAATATTTTCAAAACAAAAAATTAAAACTTGAATATCTTTTTTCACTGATTGAATTTCAAAAATCGGTCTGACAGTTTTTCCAAAGTCAGTATGATCTATCAAATGAAAAAGGTTTGAAACTGATTTCTTTATACTAAAACATATTTTTCTCTCGTTTTTTCCCACACTTCCAAAAGATGAAATTCAATGGTTCTCATGTTAAAAAAAAGTTTTCTCACGGGTCCAAAAAATGAATTTATATGAAAATCATATGTACCATTTAAATCAAAATAAATGGTTCCCACATTCTAAAAATTTTCCCACAATTGACATTCTTGAAAAATGCTAAATAAATGGACATTTAAACAAACCAAAGATCACGTTTTTTGCATTGGAATGAATAATTATAAATATAAAATCAAAAGAGCTATTTTATAAAAAGAAGCCTGCAAGAAATACCACGCTTTAACTGCTGAAAGACTGCCACAAGTAGACCCAATAACCCAAATTTGAAGCCTTCAGCTTCTATAACAAAAAAGTTCTAGGCATTTTAAAATGACATTTTATGTACTATGAAATTTTTAAAGAATTTCAATGCTAATATTAGAAATTTTGAAATTAACCTACGTGGCCTAAAAACAGAATTATAAGTTTATTTTTGTCATAAATTTAAGTTGCCAGTAACTAATTATATTTTTACAATAAAAATACCCATTTTTATAGTCAAAATCATAAAAAAATAAGTTTAACTTTTATTGTACTGAGTGTACTGTAGCTAATCAGAAGGCTGAATCAGCTAAGCAACCAATCACAGCTCAGCTTGTATTAGTTTCCCCCTTTGTTTCCTCTATGATTTTCATTTACAAATGCAATTTAAATCAAATTTTTTTTATAGATTTTGACTATGAAATGTGGTGTTTTTATTGTAAAAATGTATTCAGTTACCGGCAATCTAGATTTCTGACAAAGATAAGGTTATAATTTTGTGTCTTGGCGACATAATTTAATATTATTTTTTTTTTTATGAGCATTGGAAATCTTTCAAAATTTGCATTGTACATAAAATGCTATTTTGAAATGCCTAGAACTTTTTTTGTTATTGAAGCTGAAGGCTTAAAATTTGGGGCATTGGGTCTACTTGTGGCAGTCTTTCAGCAGTAAAAGCGTGGTAGTTCTTGCAGGCGTCCTTTACAGATTATTGGAGCACTATACATTTATACAATAATGATTATGATGAATTATAATATTAAAAATATATTTAATTTCAGAGCAACAAAATGTACTTATCCACTTTGTGGGTAAGCATCATTTGTGTAATTCTAAATCAAGGTAGGTTTTATTGTTTTTTTTTATGTTAGAAACAAAGATTGGAACATTTATAAAAACAAAAGTTTAACAAATTGTAATGTGGTTCTAACAACATATAAAAAATATTGAGTATAGTTTATTTTAAATAGTTTACTAAGAAATCAAATTTAATCAATTATTTAAACAAGAGGATGATTTAATCCAATCATATAAAGTGGCTTTTTTAGCAGTCTGTTAAGCCTGATAACTACTGAACTAATTTGGGTAAAATTCATTGAGGTTCCAATATGGTTTTTATGCTATATTTCTGTCCCTCTTCAACCTTCAAATACAGAGTCCCTCTATGCAAGGGGTACAGTTTATATTTTAAAATCAGCTTGCTACTAAATAATTATTTTCTATAATAGCTTTAAATTATTATTTTTAGAATGTGTAAATTGATAATTAGATTTAGTAGGGAAGAAAGGGACACTAGACTCTAAGTTATTCTGGTACACAAAGTTTTAAAAGCAAAGTTTCTCATCCAGAGGCTTTAAAACTTTTTCAACAATTTCTTACAGAAAAAATTTGATAGACTTTTCATTCAATAATACTAATATATAGAAGGGGTAATTTTGTTTATAATATGGAGAATTACACAATTTTTGTTAGTTGTCTTAACTCTTGAGATCTCATGTATTCAAATATTTAGTGTCATCTCAATTTTACAGATATTGTATTTTAGGTACCAATGTGCTTGCATGTAAGAAAAGTTCTAAACCTCAAGGTAATTAAACAATCAATCAAAATTTTACAATATAAACCCTACAGTGGTGGTTCATCCAGTTAATGCTTGTGTAATTGCAATATTATGAAACATTGAAAACATTGAACAACAAATTCATTTACCAACCCTTGACACCCTGCTTGAGAAATATTGGAGAAATATTCTTTACCCAGCACTTTTATGGAATTTTAGGTAGATACCTCTAACTCCAATTTGCATTTGCCTTAGCAACCTTAAATGAAAATAAGTATTAAATCATTATTAAGATATCTTGTCAGTTGCTATTCAGTTAAAAAATATAAAAATAATATAAAAAAAACTTGGATTACAGCTGATCATAAAATTATTTCTTTGTTTTTCAATATACAGTAAGACCCACAAGTTTTTGTAATTTCTTTTTGAAGATAGACAGCAGGAATTTTTATCAATTTTTTTGATTTAACAAGTTTCATTAAGATTTGCTTATTGGTTGGGATGCTAGATCAATTCCTAGATTTTAAAGTTTTAGTGATTTTTTAAACTCAAATTGAAGATAGATGGCTGAAATTTTCAGGGATTCTACATTCTACATATTTCCATCAAGTTTCATTAGGATTTACACATTGGTTGGGATGCAAGATCGATTCTCATAGTTTTCTTCTAGTTAAGTCTCTAATGGAGATGGTTAATAACAATATGTTAATCAAAAGCTTTTTGAATTCCTGACACAAACATAATTAAGTTTTTCTATATCATTTTCTGTGAGGGCAAGAACTAAGGGACATTGACATAAAATTGGGTATTACAACCTTATATTTTTTACAATTGTACATCAAATGGACAAGGTATGAATATGATATACTAAATGATAAAGTATTTAGGATTTCTTGGATGCTCAAGTAACAAAACCTGCATTGAATCTGGCTTCAAATAATGAATAAGTCTAAAAAAAGCACAACAAAACTTTTAGTAGAAACTATTTTAGGCAAATTATATCTTAAAAAATGTTTGTTTTAAAGCAAAAATATTTAATTTAGTTACAGATGATGAAAGTTTTGATTATGATACTGGAGATAGCATGATCAGGTAATAACCTCTCAGCATTAGTGTAAAAACATGTCACCTTGATATCTGATATATAACAATTTTCAGTATACAAATGATGTTAAAAATAGTACCTACAACTTGATGCACATTACAATAGTAAGAGTAAGGGATATGCCTTTTCCAATAAACAGGCACATTGCCATGTACTTTTATGAGTTCCAAACTAATGACTTGCAATTAAAGGGTTAATTGTCAGTTGGATATTACTTTACCTCATTAGAATCACTCATATTTATATATGTATACATTACTAAAATATTATCAACATATAGATTAATAAAGTTAATCTTTCAATGCTTTAGGAATGCTAGTTATCGCTGGAAAGATGGCATTATCCATTACCGATTCATTGACATTCAAAGAGGTGAAGGATATGATGATAGTGAAAGAAGGTAATTAAATTTTAAGACGATAAATTCAAGCTTCTATTTCAGATAAATAGCCTAATTTTCTTAGTAAATATTTGGGTGACCTATATATTATATAAACACTTCATTTTTTGATTGTCTGTTGCAAATTGCTAGACAATCCATTCTATATAATTTTGTCCCTCCCTTTCTTTGTCAGTAATTCAATGTCATTTCAAATTCATGGCAAACCCCACCTGAAAATGTGTTAAGTTAGAAAAAAACCTGTGGAAATGATGAGGTCAGGACAAGCTTCTCCTAAATTAAATTAGTTCTTCATATTAGTTGAAAATTTTCTTGTTCCTTTGGTGATTAAATTTTACTTTTTTCTTTGGAGTACCTTCTACCTAACCTCCTTTAATGTCTTATTTTGTCATTCATGTTCATCATGCAAAATTAGTCACATTCCAGTAGAATATACAGATATTGGAGCTTTCTAAAATGGTCTCTAATATTTTTCTAGCTCTAATACTTTTACACAGTAAAAAGGTGAAACTTTAAATTAGATATTTTAGAGAAAAGTGAAAGTATTTTCATATATTAAATCTTTCAAATATTGCACACAATTGACCAAATTGAACATTTAAGATGTATCAAACTATCTGAATTTAATGTACAATCCAAATACATTCTTTAAAAGACAATATAAGCCAATGAGAGCATGCTGACATGGCTTTTGAAAATGCTAAAGAAAAAATTACTTTTTTAAAAATTGACTTTTCAACAGATAAGCTTAGTTTTGAGAAAACCAATAAAACAAAAATAGAAAAATTTGAAACATTTCCAAGCAGATTAAAATTAAAAGTTCTCTAACATTTTTCTAGCTCTAATATGTTTTGTGATATATTATAGAGAAAAATACAAGTATCTTTATATAAATCTATCTAATATTGCTCCAAACAATCCAAATACAACATTGAAACATTAAAAGACAACAGGTGGATGCTAAAATGTGATATCAAAGAAATAAATGCTATTCAATTCTAATTAAAAATCATCTATAAGGCATTTTTTAATGTAAAAGGTGTTTCAAAGTACAAGAAACTAATATTTAATATCTTAAAAATCTCAGTAATAGTTTAGAGTACCTAATGGTGTTTATTAGAAAAGAAATCATTGTTGAGGTGGCAAAAACTAATTTTATTTTATAAGGTTGTAAAAAATTTAAAAGAATAATCAAATGTTGGTAGAAAAAAATACAAGAATAAGTAGATTATAATTTTAAACTGCTTGGAAATGCTTAAAATTCTAACCAATTTTTGGTTTATTCACAATGACTATTTCTATTTTTCTTAGGATATGCTTATATTTATTCAAAATATGAGATGATGGTGTTTAATTAGCTTTCTCATTACAAAGTGACAACTTTATGCACCTTAACTTGTATAGAGTATTTGGATTGTACATTGAATATAGATAGTTTTAGGCACATTAACTGTACAATTTGGTCAATTTGGAGCAATATTACATGAAGATATTTGTATTTTTTTTTTATTTCTAATTTTATGTTTAACCTTTTTGCTGTGCATTTTATTATTTTACAGCAATACTTTAAAATAAGATATTTGATAAAGTATTAGAGCTAGAAAAATGTTAGATATCTTTTAAGAAACCTCCAATATCTCTATATTTAACTGTCATGTGAATGAATTTATGTGATGAACATGAAATACAAAATAAGACAATAAAGGAGGTTAGGGGAAGTTACTCTAGATATAAAAGTAAAATTTGATAAAAAATGTAATTGTAAAAAATTCAACTATAGGAACTTGGGAACCTACAAATTCAATTTAGGGAAAGCATGTTCTGAGCTCACATAAGGTCACACTACATCCTGTGAAAACCCTTTGGTTGGGGTGCGTATATTATTCAAGATGTCTTTAGTCATTTAATATTAGTATTTTCTTGGTTTCAAATTAACGTTAAAATTTAGGTTTACAATTACTCAGAAAAGAATAATCAAAAGGCAAATGCAAAAACTGGAGTCACAACTTTCAAGAGGTATTTTTTATGCTTTATTATTAGATAGAAATGCATAATCCGTGTTTGATACTCATAATCATTTATTTCTACAGTGTAAACTAACTTTGTTGACATTTTTACAAAATCATGTTTAAATAATCATGTCCAAATCCTCTCAATTCATATATGAAGATTCTTATAACTCCTGGAAAGGATTTTTACTATTTTATGATGGCTACCTCCAACCTCACAATATCATCCATAGAAAATTTCCTTCCTCCCCCCCCCCTACACAAAAGAAGAAAAATCATTTACATTGTTTTACAATTCCACAATCTAAAGATTTCTGTTCTGCTTGCCTGTTATGTTAGTTGCACTAAAATAAGCTAACGAGAAATATCTTTTTAGTCATTTGGTCCAACATTTTTAAACCTTAATTGAAACTTGTTTAGTTGTCAATAGGCAAAATTAATAACAACAGTACAAAAAGCAGAAATATATTTCTTATTTTGCAAATATGAATTTTATTAACTCCATCTGTGAGAAATGCCAACAAATCTAAAACTTTGTTTAGCCCATAATTGTGTAAAAGAATTTTTTGGGTACTGTAGCAAATTTAAAAATAGAAGTTTTAAGGCACTTTTTATATCAAATTTAGCAAACATTTTGTAATAATTCTAAATAATTAAGTAATTCCAAATATATATCAATTTTTTAAAACTTGCTTCTTGATCACTTAAAGTGATCAAGAATTAATTTTTTCAAAATGCATTTTTGTTTACCTTTTCTTATTTTTTAAGTAATTTCCATAGAATAAAAGTTCAATTAAGAAAAAAATCAGTTTAAAATGCCGAGCTTATTTCCACATAAAGTTCACATTAAAATTTGTGCAACAATTAAACTATGAAATAATAAGCCATTTCTTTGCTCACAGATAAAACAAAAAAATCAATACTTAAGAAAAAAATTTTGTAATACATCTCTATTAATATTTGTCTTTGAAGTTTCTTTAAAATGTAATGAAACAGTTTGGTTTATTTCATAAAATCCTTAACCAAATTTCAGTATGTTTGAGCCGGTATAAAGACAATAGAAAAATTGTTTAAATCTATAGAAAGAATGATATTTAAGAATTAAATTGTTTAAAAAGTAAAAATTTATTATATTTGCTATATACTTCAGCAAAAAATTCAATCATTTTATAAAAGTTTTTCCATAAAAATAAACATTATTTTTTTTATTCCAATGAATAGTTATTGTAATTCATCACACACACCCATACCCCACCTATCTTGCCACACACACGCACACACACACTATCGTAGTATAACACTAACACACACACACACTTAACGCACCCACCCACAAACCCCCTTGCTACCTAAATAACCAGGGAACTAGAGGCATAAGACAATGGCCGATAAATTAATGGATATTCACAATGAAAATATACACAAAATTACCCATTTTGTAAACAATATTTGGTGGTTTAAACATTTGGACACTCAAAGTAATAAACCAACCAATTAAAATTCTATGAAAGTCCCCAAAGTTAATTAGCCAACTAACAAAATGTCATTAACTTTGGGAACTAATGTAATAAAAAGCCAAATATCCATTTCCTCCCTGCATACAATTACATACAGAATGGTGAGTTTTAAATGAAAAGATTTAACAATATCCTATTTTATAAAGTTGTAAGCTTTTTTTATATGTAGAGAAGGGACTGCTGAAACGATATGGTTCACTTTTACAGTGAAGCTTCTTATAGTTTTTGGGAAAGGTTTTAGGCTATTTTATTTTTATTTAAAAAGTCGTTTGTTGGTTTTAAGCTATTTTTCTGCCCTTTTATATCCCTTTGAATATCCCTAGATACTAGAGATGCAGTTGCTTGTGGATTAGAAATTAGAAAAATATAAATTTAGATTTGGTTTCTTTTTATACATTAAATAATATTTATTTAACAACTAACCCCCCAGGTAAAAATATGAATGTGTGAGAAAGAAGAGAAACAGAGAGAGAGGGAGAGAGAGAGAGAGAGAAAGAGAGAGAGAGAGAGAGTGAGATAGAGAGATAGAGAGAGAGAGAGAGAGAGAGAGAGAGAGAGAGAGAGAGAGAGAGAGAGAGAAAGGGAGAGAGAGAGAGTTAATGCAAATACCAAGACAGTAAAATATATTTTAAATTTTGACCTTTAACTAATTTTAGTTTTTGGATTTTTTATAATTAAAATGATTGTCAAGTGTGTTACTTTTAAATGATAAATAAAAGAAACACACAATGTTTTATCGATTTTGAATGCAATTCTCTATAAATCACTACAATTGTTTGTATTTAATGCATTTATTATTTAATTTTCATAAAAATGACATGCACGGTATTGAACTGTTCAGAAAATTTGAAAATTCTTTTTCATCTAATTAAATAGTTGTCATCTTTTTAGGCAATATTTTTAACGATTTATCTTCTATTGTCAGTTATCTACCTATATATATAACATTATTTGCAAATTCACAGCCACTTTAATCTATTAATTTAATTAAGATTGTATCAGATTTATTGATCTGGATGAAAATCCAGATTCTGAACTATATAATGGACAAGAATTGGAAATTACAAGATGGGATAAAACTGCATGCCATGCAACAATAGGTACCACTTTAAGAATTTTTTTATCTTAAGGAATTTATGATACTCCAACTTTTTTTTGTTTTCTTTCACTTAGATGGCTTTTGAACTAGTTGAGCTTTACTTTGTATACCAGCCCATTATGTATAAGTAAGAGGGGGGATAAAGTGGTGATTACCCCCCCAAAAAAAAGATTACCCCCAAAAATCATTTCTATTAATTACCCCCAAACACAAACTGTCCCCCCCCAAAAATTTTATCCCCCCCCCCTAAATTAAAAAGCTTGGATGCCCCTAATACCAACATTGTTAAGCTTGATTAAAAGTATATCATGAGTAACAGCAAGGAATACTCTGATAACATTATCTCCATGATTTATAGATTTATTAATAAAATCAATTATTATAAGAATTACATTGTTAGTAACGTATCTTTGAGAAACCCAAACCAATTTTTATCAAAGAAATCATTGGCATACCAGAAATACAATAACATTCTGCAAATTAATTTTCAAAATAGAATTTTCAATTATTTATAAACCTAAAACTAAGTCATATTTTATCCTTTTACATAACTTATTCCTAATTTTTCAGGATCAACATCTCCATCAACATTATATCTTGGCCCTGCAGAATGCTATGCTGATAATGGTATACTATTTTTTTAATGTGTTTTTTTTTAAATACCTATGGTTAGATTTACTAAAGATGATTATGATTTTTACTAAAATTTTTATTAATTTCACATTAAAAGTAATTTAAAATTTCTTTTTTTTATACATGATACATTTCTCCCTACCCTAAAACAATTAGGTTCCCACCTCTCTCATTTTATTTCTAGGCACCAGACAGTTCCAAGAATCAATGACCTTTAAAAAGTTTCACATTTGTGATTGAGGAGAATTGGCCATATATCAACTGATTTAAGTTTCCTAGATGTCATAAAATAATAAATCTGTGTCTGCAGTTAGGGTCTGTATGTTGAATAGAATAATAACAAGAGAGGTGGGGTAAAACGCCTTCCCCCTCCCTCAGATTGAATAGGGTTAAAGACAACTGAAAAGGTTGCAAGCATGATTGTAAATTTTCAATTTATTCAAGTGCAATGTGGATAATAGCTAGGAAATAACATATCCCATCATAAGTCTAAATTATCATTTGGTTTGGCCAAATCAATTTTACCATATCTGTACATCTTTTAGCAATATCTGCTATTTTAAAGGGACTGTGAATGAGAAAATTTCTCATCTTGTCTTCTTGTGTGGCCTTCTCCCTACATATGGACTGCCGCTCCCTCCTGGCACTTCTTTTTATGTCTTGCTAAATTTGATTTTGACTGCTCCAATCCACATATGTCACAAGCCTTTCTGTCTCCCCTAGGTCTGGGTTGTCTGGGTTGATCTTCTCCCTCCCCATTCCTACATGACTTTCTGTGGCGGGCAAAATTTGATTTTGTGACCTCAGTAAGGCATTTATCACATTTTTTGAGATCACTACTTGAGGCTCTTAGGCCTCCACAGCCTCGGTTGTGGTTGACTAGTGCTCATTTAAGCTCAAAAATTGTTTCACATTTATCACATTTAAATTTGACTTTGTTATCAGATATCTCGTGGATTCTTTTGGTATGAATTGTAAGACCTGCTTTTGATAAAAAAAACTAATCCACATCCTTCATAATCACAGGTCAGAGATTCCTCTACAGCAGTATTTCTTTCTCCTCTTTATTCAGATGATCTTTTCCCCCGCTTCTTTCCCAGGTTTCAAGGTTATCAGATATTTTCCTTACTATTTGCTTCCAGATCTTTCTATCAGATGCCATCTGTCCTATCTTGGTATAATCAACTCCTGCGTCCTTGATTATTTTTTTCCATTATAGGATGGTTTTCCTTTTCTTTCCAGGTAATTTTTCTTTGTCCTCCAGGTCTTCTAACCAACCCAGAGTTGCTGCTTTGACCATTCTGTTGTCCTTCATTCTAATCACATGGCCAATCCTTTCTAATACTCTTTTCTCTATCTTTAGCCTCACACTTTTCACTCCCAGCTCGTTTCTTACATCCTGCATGTTTTTCTGTTCATTTTGCATCTGTATCAATGGTGGACCATTCTTTTTTGACCAGATGTTTCTGTACATTCTGTCCATCGTTTTCTGTAGCTGTTTCATCTCTCCTATCTGCCAAGTTCTAACCTGACAGTCAAATAGTAAAGTGCTTTCTACGCATGCTTCCACTATTCTTGCTTGCATCTTCTTTGACAATTTAGATCCTTTTAGTCATCTCTTTGTCTTTGCCCATGCTCCATTTGCTCTCTTAATTCTCTGTTTGATATCTTCCTTGTTTCCAATGTAAGATCCAAGCATCCTGATTTTCTCTCCTTCTTCTGTACCGAAAACTAACTATTCCTCTTTGTCGTCGTTATTTTTCTCTTCAAACTTGTTCATTATTTCTTTTGTAACCTTAAGACCTTCAACCAGTTCTTTCTTTCGGCCAACTACAGTGGTATCATCGGCAAAAAGAGATAGATCAATCCTGACTCTTTTAGCTTCAGAGTTAGGTTTTTCAGATCTATTACCTGGGAATGAGTTACCTGGGACAAACATAAAGGGGATACCCATCTCCACCCCCATTTCATCAGCCTTCCTCTTCCTCTCTCTCCTTGCGATCCTCATTACTGGTTGATGAAAAGCATTGAACAAAATAGGAGATGATAGCCATCCTTCCTTGAGGCCTCTTTCTGATGCCCAGGTAGAGCTTTCCTTCTCTTGATTTGATCTTATAGTGGGTGGTTTCATGGAGGTCTTGAAGTACCCTTAGACACCTCTCCCCCATGCCATATCTTTGGAGGATCTTCCAACAGGCTGGTCTGTTAACTCTAGGATAAGCTTTGCTAAGGTCCAGTAATTTTGCTACAGGCATCTCTTCTTCGTCAATCACCCCTCCTTCGGCTGTTATTCTTTTCCTGAGATCATCTGTATCTTCTTTAATCCTGATCATAATTTGCGTTGCATCAGCTGTGGATCTGTCCTTGTGAAAACCAGATTGGTTGTCATCTAGGAGGTTTAGTTGTTCAACCCAGATCCTCAATCTATTGGCTAGGATCCTGGCAAGGATCCTACTTGCAATTGACAAAAGACAGATTCCTCGATAATTTCCAGGGTTCTCAATGTCTCCCTTCTTAAAGAGTGGTATAACCATTCCTATTTTCAGGGCTGCCTCCCACTTGTCAGCTGAGTTGCAGAACATAAACTGGATTAACTCTATCAATTCTTGCAGAATTTCAGGTCCACCTTTGGTGAGATACGACAATCTTACACCATCCTCACCTGGGGCAGAATCCTTCATTTTCTTCATTTGTTCTACAATCTCTTCTCTTTGAGGAATTTCATCAAGCTGTTCACTCCATATTTTGGCTTCGTCCGTTTGGCTTATGTCTTCAATCTCCTCTATAACCTTGTCAATCTCCTCTGATGTATTTTAAAATCTGTCTTTGGACACTTTTTGGAAGTGTTCTTTAAACTCTTCTTTGGTTAAATTAATTGTGTTGGCAGTTTTGGTTAGACCTCTACCTCCTAGTTTTTTTAGATTTTTATAAACTTCAAAAGTGTCACCTCTCTCTCCAGCATTTTCACAGTTTGTAAGGATCTCATCCTCCTCGTCTCTCTTTTCAACTCTTTCCTTGCTTCTTTCAATTCCTCTATGATTGCAGCTATATTGTCCTCTAAATTATCTTCAGCTGCTGCTCCTGTTCTCTGTTGTTCAATCAAAGTATTCCGACTTTCTATTGCTCTGCTAATTCTTGCTCTCATTCTCTGGACTTCTTCATCCTTGTCAACCATCCAAGGATTCTCTATTCTTTTTTCCTCTCTTCCACAGACCTCTAGTGCTGCCTTGGTAACTGTGTCGGCGATTTTCTGCCAGTTTGTCTGTTCTCTGTTGTCTTCTGTTTGATTCTCTAGCAACTCTGCCACTTTCTGTCTGTATCTTAATTCTGTTTCTTCATTCCTCAAAGATTCCCACTTGATCCTGGGTATTCTTGCTTTCTTTTCTTCACTGTTGTATTTTTTCCATTTTCTTACCAAAGTTAGTTTCTTAGGTTTATGGTCAGAAATAGATGATTCCCCAACAGTGCTGACTCTCTTAACATTTGCATGCCTTTGTTCCTGTCTCATTAAAAATCCATCAAGTTCATACCATCTCCCTAGAGCTGGATGAAACCATGTTCCCTTGACCAGATCAAGACCTTGATGATTACTTTGCCTGATGCCAAACCTGCCAGAGATACCAGGTCTGTTCTCTCCACCCTCTATGTGAGCATTGAAATCCCCTCCAATAACGTGGATGTCCTCCCTGGCCGCCCACTGCTTATGTTGAAGGAGGATCTGTTTGGCTTCTTCAATCTTGGCCTCGTTATTTCCTACATTGACAGGTTGATATGTAGATATTAATACAGTTCTGTCCATTTTGACAGACACTGTTCTTTCATCTTGTCTCTTTTTTTGACCTTCTCTGCACCAAAGTTTTAAAAGTTCTCCCCTCAAAAGTATTCCTGCCCTAGTTGAATATATTATCGCTGTCAGGTTGTCATTTTCTCCCAGCCATTCCACTCCATTCCTGGATGCTCTTACTTCACTTAAAAGCACTGAATCCCAGTTGTTCTTTTCTGCTATTGATGCCACTGATTTAGCTTTTCTTTTGTTGAAAGTGCCCAGCGACATTTGTTGGACATTCCAAGTTATTATATCCAGATGTTTTTTGGTATTATCATTGGCTGTTCTTTTTTCTTTTCTTTTCTTGTATCTCCTTTCTCTTTTTGTTCTTAATCCTTCTGCTGTCTTATCCCTCGGTCCTGGATTGGGATAAATGGTAACCAATCTCCACTTGATCTCCCCCTCCCTTACCCCCTTTAAAACCCCTACCCCAAGAAGTGCCCAAGAGGGCCTACGCCAAGAGATTTTTAAAGAGAAGAAGAGTTTGGCTGTTTCTCTTCTCCTTTGTTGCCAAAAAAAGACGTCTGTTGGTATCCTCTGACTTGTCTTCTTGGCCTGCTGACAAATTTGCCACTTGCGTGTTCCCACTTCCACCAGCTGGGAGGTTTGGCCATACCGGAAGCAAAATTTCTCATCAAATTATCAAACCTTAACATCATCTCATTCATATAATATCAAAGATAGGGCAAAACTGTCTCTCGTTTCCTCAAAAAAACAGCTTTTTTAGTCATTTTTTACTATGTCCAAGATTGGGGAAAAAATTTCCGGACTATATAAATATGTAGTTAATTGTCTTTTTTTCCTTCTATAGCTAAAACTAAACTTTTTGACATAGTTCTCTATTTTTGCTAATGGTTAAGCTGACTTTTAACATAATCCATGCTTTAAACCAATGCATAGTTACTTAGAAATTGATAAAATAAGCAATATTTTTTATTGAATACCAAATACAATGACAAAGCTTGAAACAGGTATTTTATTAGTATCCAAGTAACCTTAGATGGCCCATCTCTCGCCCACCTTTAATTACAGATTTGTAAATTATAAAGGTGCAATATTTTTTTATAAACAGTCTGATAAAAAAATAAATGAATTCTCCAAAGTGGGTTATTTATTGTCCAACACAATAAAAAAGGATATTATTATTTTAAATAACTTCCAAGATTTAACACTTTGTAGAAAGTGAGATATTTTTTTGTCATTAATATGAATTTAAAATAGATCTTTTTTACCTAATTACTACGTTATTAAAAAACTAATTGGCAATTTTATATCATAAAATAATTCCTAACCAGTAAGTAAATTGTTTCAACTATATATGCCAAGTTCAGATTTTCCCTGTTTTTTCCTTTTTCCCTCCCAAAATACCATAAAATCAAGGCATTATTCCTGGATATTTTTGTTACTAGGACGTTTTTGGTTGATCAGTGTAGTGAAATGTGCTTAGAAAATATTAAGATTTGATAAGCAGATGAGAAATTTTTATGTTAACACTCCCTTTAAAATCTGATTATAACTTATCTGCAAGAAATGTGCTACTTTTTTTGCATGCTTCATTAGACTATTCAAATTTTTTTTAAAAATTTATAATTACCTAAAGATAAATAAATAAATAAAGATAAAAATCTTTGAACTAATTTAATCTTTTTGTGGCTATATTATAATTACATTATTTTATCATATTACATTTTTTAAAATAAAATTTAAAATAAAGTCAGCATTTTACTTTTTCCAGGTTTTTCTCTTTAAATTAATGAAAATGTGATATTTGTGTAAGAAAATTTGTTAATAAAACAAAATTTAACATAAATGAATATTTGATTTGGGTGATATAAATTAGGTATACATTCTGAACATCAAATGAAATACTTACATATAGTTATTTATTGAAGTTGAGCCAAAAAAAACTAGATAAATATTGAATTTCTAAAATATTGATTGGTATATTTGCTCATGAAGCTGTGGTGTGACTTATATACTTGAAAGTATTTGGTAAGGTAGTGAGAATTAGGGGGGTGTATAGAGGTGTATGGGTAAGACCCCTAGAGGAAGTATTAACCCTCGTTTTTGTTATGGTTGTTGCAGAAATCCTTTCTACTTCTAAATGATTTATAACATAGTAAACATAGTAGGCAAGATAAATAATTTCAGTCACAAGATTTATCAAAAGTTTACTTCAAATCAGGAAAATATTATCATGAAAGGTCTTACAACAAAACTGAAGTTTGTAACAATTTCTAACTCATTCTATTGAAATACTAGTTTTTATCAGCTTTTGCTACACTAGCCAGCTTTTTGAAGTTATTATAATAAAAAATCAGTCAATTGTATTTTTAAACAGCACTTGATGAAACTATCAGAAAATGTTTCAAATGAAGTTCACTAATTAAAATTATTTTCAGGAGCAACAGTACTTCATGAGCTTGCCCATTTGATTGGTTTTATACATGAACATAACAGGTTTGTATGGTAGTCAATCAAGTTAATAGTACACTACAAGGCTAGGCTATCTTAAGATTGAAAAGGTTGAAGTTTTTGCAATTTATTTCTAAACCTTGGGAATTAATTCAAAAGAAAACATTTACTATTGCTTTTGAAAACAAGAAAATTCAGCAGTTTTTCCGGTTGGGGGGTCATATAATATTTATAAGTTAATTATAATACTTTTAATACATTTGTTAGATAATTTTGATTATTAATAATGGTTTTGAATCCTAATCAACAAGAAATATTTAAAGTGCACTTTTATTTTAACTTTTCAAATAGATTCTTATAACTCAAAAATCCAAATAAAATTTTAGACCTGACCGTGATCAATTTGTTGAAATAAAACATGAATTGATGGATAAGAAATACAAAAACAAAATGATTATTAGAAATGCCACTCATGGAGAAACACATGAGGTAATATATAATTCTTAATTTATGCTTCTCTAAGCAATAACTAAAATACAATTTTTAATATGTTGTAAAGAATTTCTTACCAAAATATGAAATATTAATGTTTGAATATATTTAGACTCCATACGACTACTACTCCATAACCCATTATCCAGAAAGTGGAGGACATTGCAGAGATAATGAGACATGTATAATTGTCAAGGATCCATTTAGAAAATACTTCAATGACACTGGTTTGCTCAAACAATATCCTGTGAGTGATAATTTTAAGTCTAATCCTTATAGTAAAGTAACAGGATGTTTGTTTGTCTGTGTAATTGTATCTTTTTACAGGGTAGCTTTTAATTGGTTCTTGGAAGGTTTTTATTTATTTTGGGGAGGGTACCACCCCCCGTCCGTTTTTTTTAAAAATTTACTTTTTAAATCTAAAAAAAATTGGGTTATCAAACTCAACTCCCCCCTCCTTAAGTGCCCCTAGAGGCCTCTAGGAGTCATAGCTGCTAGTTATGAATATCTTAAGTTGATATAAAATTAATGGGACTGTGGTGAATGTAAAAATTTCTCATCTGATTATCAAACCTTTAGCTATACTGAAAATGTCAAGGATTTATTTTTTGATTTTGGGGCATTTTTAGAAGAAAAATCTTAACACTGAAAATCTTAACATTTGTGTTTTTTATAAAGTTTCTATATGGGATTACCCTAGAATCACTGCCCATTGCAGTAAGGAAGTCAAAGTTATCACTTACCTAATGGTTAATTCTTACCCAAGACCAGGTGCTTATAAATATCCCCTAAATTGGTTTAAAACTTAAACAAGCCTATTTTCAGAGCCAATTATCTCCAGTGGATGTGGTTGAGATTTCAAGGTATATTTTTTTAGATAGTGTTGAAAGGGTGAAGAAAGCAAAATATGACTGACTGATATGTTGTTGGAAAAATAAAAATCGTTTATCCCTCTAGCTCTGATAGGAGCTGGGATATTAGAGGTGTATCCCCTACTTCCCAACATACTAAGGTGCAGAAAGGGGTTCAATTTTAAAGGGTTAATTTGACTAAATAATTTAAAATGCCACAACACATATCACAGGAACCACAATTGAAAGATCCAAAAGAAACTTGCTAAAATAAACTTTTAAAAAATATTACATAATTAAAAAAAAAAATCATAATCTTTCATGTAATTTTATCGAGTCATAATTTTTTTTTACATACAATTATATTTTTTTATTTTTATTTCAGAGCCTATAATTGTAATGTGACTGATGAGATGAATGTAAGATATACTTTTTTTAATGAAATGATTTTCACTAGTGGTAGCGCTCGTGCCCCTTGCCTGCCTAGCAGCAGTCACTTAGCCTTGTAGCTTATAACTAACTTAATCTAATTTTTTTTTTTTTAAATTAGTGTTCTTGGCCAGAGTCATAGTTTTGTCAGAGGTTGGAGGGGGGAGTGTACCAAATTTTCAAATTTGAAAAAAATTTTGAAAAGATAACACCAAATTACTTATGAAATTAAAATAGGAATGATTTATTATTAATAATTACAAACCAAATTAATTATTTAAGGAGAGGTATGAGGAATACAAGAAAAAACTAGATGAAGCAGGTTATAAATATAATGTTTTTAACCCTTACAGACCGAGCCTAAATTCCCACCTTAAAGGGGGAATAAGGTTGAATATTGTAGATGCGAGATCTAAGTTTCAAATGAATTGAACGTACGGACATCACTTTTAAAGAAAAGCTTCACTTCTAGATTAATTTATCTAATCTTCATTATAAATATGTACAACAGAGATATTCACCTAATTTTGATTGACAGATGCCTCTAATTAAAGCTCTTACCTCAGGGGACAAGTTATTGTTATAATAGTCAATCCTTAGGCAGTTTTTATGCATTATTAAGCCTATTTATTATCAATATACTTCCATATATGGATAATATAGGCAAACCTATGGTAATTTATATGTGATTACCCAATGTTATATGTTTATATTGAAATATGTACCCATTGTTAAAATAACCATGTAACTATTTATGTAAACTAAGCATACCTAAAGCCACTGATCTATTTAAGCGCTCGCTTAACATACAGACATGAACAGACAGACTGCCAAATCCAAGTAATTAGTTATCTTTATAGCTTGCAATCACTAAAATCTTCAGTTATTTATAAATTCTTGAACTTATTGGTTCTCCTCTCTTCTCTCCTGGCTTAAAGGTAATATGACTTAGTTAATTTAGCATGCATTGTATAGCTTAGATTTAGGTTCCTTTGTATTTGGCATGAATTGTGCATAGGTCTTATGTTAGAGGCCTAACACTATGCACAATTAGATGTCTTGGACTTAGGCACACTCTTGTCCTACACTACTTATGTTTATTATCTCCTATCCTATAACTTTCACACTTAGCTAATTCACATGTATATATAAATACACTTATTTAACCTGTTTTCCTTCCTTTTTATACTTGATATACTTATATTATATTGATCTAACATCACAACCAACCATTTACTCTTAGTTTAAAGCACTATAATACCATGCGTGGGTATTTATTGGACTTCAACTGGAGTTCAACTAAATTCATATTATAATTGTGGGAGTAAAACAACAAGCATTCTTCACTGACACCGATTTTGAGAATGTCTATGGGTATTTCATTGAAAGTCTAATTTAAGTAGTACTCATAGAAGAGCGATCTCCATATACCAAGTTTTGGACAAGCGTCCCATTTGCACAACCAATATGATATCAGCACAAGATAACCGTACCATTTCATAGATTATAAATAACTTAAAGATATTGACATATTCAATTGTATAAGTCTGTTTATAGCTTAAAACCAGCACAACTCAATGTCTTTTTGCGTAAATAGTTTGGTTCCCTAATAACTCGAAACACCCCAGCATCTCACAAGGCTGTGTTGGAAGGTTGAATTAAAAAGCTTTTGTTCAATGATAAAGAGGAAACCAGTTAACATTTGATCTTGTACATTTTCTTAACATTATTGCAATTAGCAATGAAAAAATATATAAATTTTATTTTTAAAAAAACCTTGACAGGAGAAATTTTAAAAAGCATCTTATTTTTTCTCATTTATACATATTTAGATATGTAGGATAAAATTTTCACAAAAGATTAACTTATCTAGGAAATCTAGGAAATCTTCTTCTTGATGCATCAAAGGCAGGACTATTGGAGAAAGTAAAGGATTATATATCTTATGGTACTGATGTGAATTCAAAGGATAAAGAAGGTAAGTTACTTATTATATTTCTAATCTAATATCAATTTCTGCATGTCCAATCATTCAATTGTTCATTGACTGTTTATAACATCCTTCATCAATCTTGTTATTTTACTCTCTCTTTACATTTAAGTAGAATGCCAAAACATATTACTCAAGAACTAGTTGATGTATCTAACAATTACAAAGTGGCTTAGAATTATTTCTTTGTAAATTCTTTATTTTTAAATTTTAAATTAAAGCAGTTAGTGCAATTATGAGCAATTAATTTAATTGTCTTAAATTTCAGATGTTTCCCTAAACTGCCTCTTGAGCACTTAATCCCACCATATTTATGTAATTGAATATAAGAGAGGGAATTAGTTTTTAATTAGTTTTTTTTTTAATTTTTGGTCTGCTGTTTGGTTAGTTTGTATTGGTTAGCCCTGCATGGTTAGGCAGGGAGTAAGGGAGGGGACAATGGATCGAATATTCAATTTTTAGGAGTCTCAGACTTTGGGTACTGGCTTAAAGGGAATGTGCACGATTACAGCAGATTTTGGCTGACTTTGGGTACTTGCGCATAAATGCCTTGCTAACTAGCTGAGCTAGTTTTGAATATGCAGACAGAAAATTTGTTATTAATGGCTGGTTTTAACAAATATTTTTTCCCAAGAAAATGTCATTTCATGTATAGAAACTCTACTGTGATATTTATGTATAAATTAATCTAAGAACCGCTTGACTTTATGTGTCAGTTAAAAATATATGAGAAGGGTTTAGGTAGTTCTAAACAAGATTTTTCAAGTGATTAATTACAGAATGTTTACTACATTGTGATGTATTGATAATTTAATTTTCAAGTAAATGATTTTTTTCTTAGAATTAATTTTGTTCTAAATTAGGTTGCCATAATCCCTTTAAAATTTTGGTAATATTTTCTTGATAAATCTGGTTTTCATTGCTTTTCAGAGAATGCTCTTAAATTGAATTAATTGCCCATTGTCCCCTCCCTTACTCCCTGATGGTTAGGGCACCACAGTTGTAGGACCTTCAGTTTTAGGAATCCTCTGCAGACATTTAATACAAGAGTTATGGCTAACCTTCAATTTAACCCATTAGTGCCGAGCGCCACTGTTATGGGCCGATCGAGCTGAAAATCTCAGGGAAGCTTTATAATGGTAAAAACGGAAAACGTATTTTTTTGTTTTGCTCTAGTGGCGTGCACAGGAAAGTTGCAAAAAAACCCGGTTTGGCTTGGCCATAAATACCAACCAGGCATTATTACCCGTTTTGGGCGGTTTCTGCCGGCGTTAAAACCCGGTTTTGCTATAAAAACCCGGTTATTACAACCAAAAATTGAAAAATGTATTTTTTGAACGCCAAACACTTTTTAGAACTTTGATACGATCCGTAATTGAAAACTACATAACCTCATGTAATCTATAGAGCTACAAGTAATATACGAAGCGATTTATTTCAAATTTAGTGTTTCGGCTATAGGTGCCACCATTTTTGGGTAAAACAACCCGGTTTTGTTGTTGTTGTCAAAAAAGATCTATTAGTAAAACCAGGTAATAAAAATTTCAGACTCCAAATAGAAATGCCAAACCGGGCTTATATAGGGCGTAAAAAAATCATATAAAAAATAATAATTTAAATAAAACGAATTCACAAATAGATGAACTTGTCAATAAACTTTAGATTTAACGAAAAAAATCAGCGTCTTTACTATAAAAACAAAAAAGTTAGATGGGGTATTTTGAATTTTCATGATTTTCAAATTTTGTTGAGCTATATTAGCAAACGGAAGTAAGCAAAACTGCCTGCTCCAGGGGAAAATGAAAGCCAGGGTCTTAGAGGGGGGATTCATACTGAGAATGATGCAATTATGAAGCCGAAAACCGTTTTTTTTTTTCATTTTCTGGAACCGGGTTTTAATGCCCGGTTCGGCACTAATGGGTTAATTTTGAAATATTAGTAGGTAGAGGGGGGGGGGGGGTAAATATTTGAAGTACATTGAGGTAACAACAAAATTAACTGAAAACTTTGAGATAAAAGCTACAAATAATCATGGTTAGTTAATTTACCCAACTTATCCACCAATATATACTTATTACTTTTCTATTTCTCTGTGTATCTATAAATCTATCTAAACTACACAATATATAATAAATCTAATATATTTATATCTAGGATGGTCAAGTCTTATGTGGGCAGCAAGGAATGGAAACACTGAGGTTGTGGAGCTTTTAATACAACATGGAGCTGACATCAATGCCAAGAATAAATGGGGTAAGTTACCAATGCCAAGGATAATTATGGTTATTTACATATTATAATTATAATACTATATTTCCATCATATATATCTATTAATCTATCTTAATATACATTTATTACAAAATTATACTTTTCTATATATAGCTCCCTAAGTATCTATAATTCTACTCTAAACAACACCATATAAGCCATAATAAATCTAATATATTTATATCTAGGATGGACAAGTCTTATGTATGCAGCAAGGAATGGAGACTCTGAAGTTGTGAAGCTCTTAATACAACATGGAGCTGATATCAACGCCAAGGATAACAAGGGTTAGTTACATAATATTATTATAACATTATATTTCCATCAAATATATCTATCTATCTATCTATCTCACTATACATATATTACAAAATTATACTATTCTATATATAATATTCTATATTATGATATAATATTATATATCATAATACTATATTTCTATCACATATATCTATCTATCTATCTTAATATACATATATTACAAAATTATACTTTTCCATATTTATTTCCCTGTGTACCTCTGACTCTACTTGGGCCGGATATCCGGTATGGCTGGTTATCTGGCCGGATATCTGGTCATTTTCAATATCCGTCAGGATACCAGATATTAAAACTATCCGGTTAAATGATATCCGGCCGATTTTTGACGCCGGATATCCGGTAATTTGCTGGATATTGAACGTTGGCCAGATATCCGGCCAGAACCAGATATCCAGCATTAAAAATCAGCCGGATATCTGGTATCTGGCCAAAAAAGTATCTAAACTCTAAACTACACAATACATAATAAATCTAATATATTGATATCTAGGAAATACAAGTCTTATGTATGCAGCAAGGAATGGACACTCTGAAGTTGTGGTTGTCTTATTAGAACATGGAGCTGACATCAACGCCAAGGCTAATGATGGTTAGTTACTTAATATTAAATATCATAATACTATATTTCTATGACATATATCTATCTATCTATCTTACTATACATATATTACAAAATTATACTATTCTATATATAGCTCCCTGTGTATCTATAATTCTACTCTAAATTAAACAATATATAATAAATCTAATATATTTATATCTAGGATTTACAAGTCTTATCTGGGCAGCAAGGAATGGACATACTGATGTTGTAGAGCTCCTAGTGGAGCAAGGAGCTGACATCAAAGCAAGGAGTAAATGGGGTTAGTTACAAAATATTATTATTATATTAGTATATATTTATTTCTATCACATAAATATCTTTTGATCTATCTTGCTATACTTATATTACAAAATTTTACTTTTCTATATAAATTTATATGTGTATCTATAATTCTACTCTAAACTATATAATATATCTAATATATTCATATCTAGGAGATACCAGTCTTATGTTGGCAGCATGGAGAGGAAATACTGATGTTGTAAAGCTCTTATTAGAACATGGAGCTGATATCAATGCAAAGAGTAAATATGGTTAGTTAATTACATATTTACATCACATAAATATCTTACTACACATATATTACAAAATATATGTATATGAATATACATAAACTGTAAAATTATACTTTTCTATTTTTAACTCCCTGTGCATCTATAATTATATTCTAAATTACACAATATATTACATAAATAATATATTTATATCTAGGAGAGACCAGTCTTATGAAGGCTACAAAGTACAGACGTATGGATGTTGTGAAGCTCTTATTAGAACATGGAGCTGATTTCAATGCCAAGGATGAAATGGGTTAGTTACAATTATTAATAATACTAAAATTAGTAGGCTGTCAAATTCTTTTTATTAACTGAGATAATTGCTCTACACACTAAAAGATACTTTTTTTGTGAGTCTTACTGTATATAAACAACAAATGTATGTTTATCTAGGTGATACCAGTCTTATAGTTGCAGCAAACAAAGGCCACACTGATTTTGTAAAGATTCTTCTAGAAAATGGAGCTGATGTCAATTTACAGAATAAATATGGTGAGTTACACAATTTATTTTAAATGTATCTATCCATCTACCTTTTAATTCTTTATTAGAACATGGGGCTATTCATAGGAGAATAAATGTAAGCTCCACAATACTTTTATTGCATAATATTTTTATATATTAGACAAATGTATGTTTATCCAGGAGTAACCAGTCTTATGGCTGCAGCACAGAGAGGACACACTGATAGTGTGAAGATTCTTCTAGAAAATGGAGCTGATGTCAATATACAGAATAATGATGGTTAGTTACACAATTTATTTTAATTGTATCTAACCATCTACCTTTTAATTCTTTATTAAAAGAATTGTTAGCTACACAATACTATTATTGTATAGTATTTTTATATATTAGACAAATGTATGTTTATCTAGGAAGTACCAGTCTTATGGCTGCAGCAGAAAATGGTTACACTGATATTGTGAAGACTCTCCTAGAAAATGGAGCTGATTTACAGAATAAATATGGTGAGTTACACAATTTATTTTAAATGTATCTATCCATCTACCTTTTAATTCTTTATTAGAACATGGGGCTGATGACTATTCATAGGAGAATAATTGTATATAATGTTTAAAGATTAGACAAATGTATGTTCCTCTAGGAAGTACCAGTCTTATAGTTGCAGCAAACAAAGGCCACACTGATTTTGTAAAGATTCTTCTAGAAAATGGAGCTGATGTCAATTTACAGAATAAATATGGTTAGTACACAATTTATTGTAATTATATCTGTCCATCAATCTTTTAATTCTTTATTAGAACATGGGGCTGATTATAGGAGAATAATTGTTACCTGCACAATGTATGTTCATCTGAAAGATACCAGTCTTATACTTGCAGCATATAAAGGCAACACCTTTAATTTTTTATTAGAACAGGAGACAGAAAATTATTCTTAAGATACACAATACTATTATTGTATAATATCAATAGATAATAAATATGGATATGGATATATATGGTTAGTTACACAATTTATTTTAAATGTATCTATCCATCTACCTTTTAATTCTTTATTAGAACATGGGACCAGAATATTCATGGTTTAGCTACACAATGGGGATGCTGCTTTGGGGGTTTCTCACCACCAACACTGGATTTGTTTCCAAAAATTAAAAAGACTACACATTTAGTATATTAGTATAAAATATTTTTATATATAGGAGACAAATGTATGTTCATCTAGGATATACCAGTCTTATATGGGCAGCATGGAGAGGACACACTGATATCGTGAAGATTCTTCTTGAAAATGGAGCTGGTGTCAATTTACAGGATAATGATGGTTAGTTACACAATTCATTGTAATTATATCTATCAGGCTACCTTTTAATTATTTATTAGAACATGGGGCTGATGACTCTTCATAGGAGAATAAATGTTAGCTACACAATAGTTTTATTTTATAATATTTTTATATATTAGACAAATGTATGTTTATCCAGGAGATACCAGTCTTATACTTGCAGCATGGAATGGACACACTGATATCGTGAAGATTCTTCTAGAAAATGAAGCTGATGTCAATATACAAAATAATTTGGGTTAGTTACACAATTTATTTTAGTTATATCTATCAATCAACTTTTTAATTATTTATTAGAACATGGGGTTGATGACTATTCATAGGAGAATAAATGTTAGCTACACAATAGTTTTATTATATAATATTTTTATATATTAGACAAATATATGTTTATCTAGGAGAAACCAGTCTTATGCATGCAGCATTTCAAGGCCACACTGATATTGTGAAGATTCTTCTAGAAAATGGAGCTGATGTCAATCTAAAGAAAAATAATGGTTAGTTACACAATTTATTTTAGTTATATCTATCCATCAACCTTTTAATTATTTATTAGAACATGGGGCTGATGACTATTCATAGGAGAATAATTGTTAGCTACACAATACTTTTATTATATAATATTTTTATATATAAGACAAATGTATGTTTATCCAGGAGTAACCAGTCTTATGTCTGCAGCATGGAGAGGACACACTGATATAGTGAAGATTTTTCTACAAAATGGAGCTGATGTCAATAATGGTTAGATCCTTAATTTGTTTTAGTTGTATCTAACCATCTACCTTTTAATTCTTTATTAGAACATGGGGCTATTGACCATTCATAGGAGAATAATAGTTTTCTACATTACTTTATATAATAGTTATGAATTTACGTATTTTTATCTATCCTTCTACTTTTTAATTCTTTGTTAGAACATGGGGCTGATGACTATTCATATGAGAATAAATGTTAGCTACACAATACTTTTATTTTATAATATTTTTATATATTAGACAAATGTATGTTCATCTAGGAAGTACCAGTCTTATATATGCAGCATGGAAAGGACACACTGATATTGTGAAGATTCTTCTTGAAAATAGAGCTGATGTCAATTTACAGAATAAATATGGTTAGTTACACAATTTATTTTAGTTGTATCTATCTATATACCTTTTAATTCTTTATTAGAACATAGGACTAGGACAATCATAATTTAAGTACACAAAGAGTTTTATTTGGAGGGGAGGGGGGGGGGTTGTTCATCATTGGATTTGTTTCCAAAAAAATATAATAGCTACATAATTCTTTTATTGTAGAATGATTTTATATATTAGACAAATGTATGCTCATCTAGGAGAAACCAGTCTTATCATTGCAGCATGGAAAGGATACACTGATATAGTGAAGATTCTTCTAGAAAATGGAGCTGATGTCAATTTACAAAATATATATGGTTAGTTACACATTTTTTTTAGTTATATCTATCCATCTAACTTTTGATTCTTTATTAAAACATGGGGCTGTTGACTATTAATGGCTTTTTACACAATACTATTATTGCTTCATTTTTTTTTCCCAGGAGAAATCTGTCTGACAGATAGACCTACAGAAAATTTTTATTTTTATGTAAATTAGAATTCTCTAAATATAAATTTTGGTAGCAACAGCTGTACTTGGCAGGTCCAGCTGCAGCAATTGGTGGTCAGCAGGGCAATTTAAAATGTTATGTGAACTAATGCTAAAGTTTAAAATTTAATGTCACTAAGTAAAAAATTGCGTTCACAGGAGCTATGACCTGGAGAATTAGAACCTGCAGGATTTTACCTGGAACCTGAAATTGACTTGAATTTCTATATTTCATAATAGGATGTTCTATGATTTCTTTTATCTTCAAAAACAAATGAGCTACAGCTTGGATTGTGATCAGATTTTTCTACTATTACCATCCACCCTGTATATATCTGTTTAAATTTCATCTTTTCTGTCCAAACTATATTTGGTCAAATATTTAGTTGTGAATCTATCATGTGCATTATAGAAAATAATGTGTCTAGGTAGAACTGCACTTGACAAGGCAATTTCTGAAGGGCATTCTGAAACTGCAGAAGTACTCAGAGAAAATGGTAAGTCCTATTCTTGTTTAAGCCTCAGCTGTTGCAGGAAACATGTTTTCTTTCTCATTTTCTGTTTTCGCTCTAATACACTGAACCCTAAATGAGTTCTCATTGGTTTGTGGATAAAGAGAGGGTTGACCATCTTACAGTTGAGCTAGAGTGCTGAATGTGTATGTGGAGTTCCCTTTTTTATAGTTCTGGCTTGCTTCCTTACCCATATTATCAAGCAGCCCTTATCTGTAGGTCCCTTTTGTACCTATAAATTGGCTCCTGGTAGATAAAGAATAATGTGGTTTCTTAATTTTTAGAGGGCCAGACAATCAGACAGACAGATAAAAAAAAGAGTGTTGAGGCTACAAATTGACATTGACAATCTTTTTTGTACTAAATTCTTCTAAAATTCTATTCTTTATGCACCAGGATCTATTAATAATTTTGTGACACTTTGGTAACTTTAATTGGTCACAATGACCACTGACAGAAATACAGATATTAATATCTACATTCTGTTATTTTATTTAATTTAATGTACATGAACTCTCAAACAATTAGAATTGAGAAGCCTTGAATAAAGCGAAATATATTTTCTACAAAGAAGTGTGTTCTTACTGTGTAGTTAGCTCTAGCCGTGAGTTTTTTGTAATTTAAATATGTAATGAATATTTCAGGAGCTAAGAGAGGAAGTGATGTTGAGTAACTGAACAACAATAAAAGTAAGTAAATCATGACCTAAATTTGACATATGCAATTAGCAAGAAAAAAAACTTAAACTCTTTAATCATTCAAGATGAAATTCCATACTATGTTTAAACAAAGATTAATGTACAAAATCCCCACATCCTTTTTTTATTCATTTTCTGTTGTAGAATATTTAAATCTATGAATAAGTTGGGCCCAGCAAATCTTTTTATGTCATTGTTTTATTTCTTATTTTCTTATGATATTCAATGTTAATACTTCAGAATTGACAACGGCAGCCGATAAAGATCCTTCACAGAACATATTTTGGGTCATGTGAAGTAAACAAAGTAGAAGGTTTCGTCATATTTTCACAGAAGCTTTTCTGCTCTTTGTAGCCCCTGCGGTGGGCTCTTACCCTGAAGGACAATTACCTAATTTAACGTAACCTAACCTGAAATAACCTTTTAAAACCTACTGTGAAAATATGGTGAAACCCACAACTTTGTTTCCTTGACATGACCCCATATTTTTTTATTAACTATATATATTACTATTTACTCAATTTCTAGTTACAGACATTCTCCCTTAATGTAATAATAGTTATTTCTAGCATCATATTACAAACAGCTTTCTGCAGATATAAAATGTACAATTATAAGATTAAAACCAGTTTTTTTATTCTATGTTTTCAGCATCTTGGGCCATAAATAAAAATGGTTTTAATCTTATGATTGTACATAATCTTAGTAAATAGGATATAATACATTGCTTGACATAAATTTTCATAAAGATCAAACTAAACCACCATCCGAGAAATTTGTGTTCCCTGATAGTCTGATTATTTTAAATTTAGAAAAATCACACATCAATGTAAGATCAAAACATCTCTGAAGACAAAGTTTCAATATTCTTAATTTATTGAAGATAATAATCTAGTTTACTGACTAATTGTCTTGTTGAATATCTTAATTACAATAAGGGACTGAGTGTCTACTATACATGATATTTGAAGCAAATTGGCATGAATTTTGACTAAGTAATAAGAATTTAATATTAAAGATATAATTTGGTCCAGTTTACTATCAAAATGATCTAGATTTGTACGTATTAGAAACATGAGATATTTAAATAAAAATAAAATACTTTGAATTAAACCAATGATATTTATACTTTCAAGATTCTGCCAGTTTGTTTTATTATCTGTTGAATATATATTTTGTATCCTATAAGAGGTTAACTCACAAATAAGATATGAATTTTAAATATTTATTCAAATTGTTTTGTGCATGTTTGGACTCTTCAGATGTCAATGTAAAACTAAAGTTTAAAATAAATTTAAATTTAAAGGATTTTTACAAATATTTTTGAAGATTTTTTGTACATACTAATTAAAAAAAGTTTGTATCGTAAATATATTCAACAGTATCATGTTGTATTTTACTATATTTCATATATATTATATCATTATATATACTTATGTTGATTTAAAAAAAGTTATTGCAAAGAAATTTAAAACCAGCCCAACATCTTTAGTTTTAAGTTTGCTGTTTCTATCCAACTCTCTTTTACATGAATGCATTTTTTTATACTAAAACCTGACCATTAAAATATTTTCTAATAATAATATAAAAAATTTTATAAAAAAACTTATCCAATTGTCAGGATATTAATGTTTTTTCCTATTATTTCCAAAGATCTTTAGACTTTTGAAAAATTCCTATTTATTTGCAATTATTTTATCTAAACATTATATAGCTAGTTATTTACAGATATAAAAATCATTATAACATATTGTTTTAGTAAATAAGTTTATATTTTATTAATTTGTATCAATTCAAATTTAAAAATTTTTCTTCTTATAAATTTTTAAAAAGTGATTTTTTGATTCAAGTTTAATCTAAAGCAATATTTCAAAATAATTATAGATTTGGATATTTGAAACTTTTGATTATTAACATTTATTATAATGGATTAATTAACCTTGATATATAACCAATAAAATTATTAGCATTCAATGTTTTAATTTTATGATTTTAATTATCTTCTAATTTAATTTACTTTGTATGTCTGTAAAGAGTTTTCAATAGCTACTTATTTATTATTCTGTTTATGTTATTGAAAGTTTTCTGCTTCCGCTTTATTTTATACAATCGGCCTTGTCCCTAGGATTCTAGGAGCACTATTTATTTTGATTTTAGAAATAAGTAAAAATTTAGGAGAACCTGATTGGTTCAGAGGTTAGTGAGATCCTTTGGTACAAACAAACAGACAGACAAAATTGTTCTACTTTGTATTATAGACTAGCAGTTATGCACCTATAAGCCTCTAGGGACACTTAAAATGGAGACACCCTCCCCATAAATAGTTAAAAACCTTTTCTGAATATATAAGAATCTTCATTGTAAAGGAGAACATATCAGTTCAATGGTTAGCGAGATCCTTGGCTACAGACAAAAAAAGCTTAATATTTTATATAATAGTATTATATTTCAAAAAAGCCTTTATAACTTTAACAACATTGTTATTACATAAA
>NC_137269.1:50044482-50049482 GCF_053477335.1 Acartia tonsa | reverse complement strand
AGTAAACTTGTTTATCATCATTGGGTTTTTTATCATTTTATTGATAGGTAGATAGGTTGTTAGATAGGTAAATAGATATATATATATAGATAGGTAGATAGATATAGATAGGTAGGTAGGTAGATGGATAGATACATATAGATAATGAGGTAGGTAGATTGATAGATAAATATAGAGAAAAAAGATAGATAAATGGACAGATAGGTAGATGGATATTTAGATAGACAGAAAGAAAGAAAGAAATTAATATTCTAACTACAGAAGGGGTAAACTTTTAAATCTTCAATGGGGGTTGTGTTTATCATTTTATCGATAGATAGATGGATATGTAGATAGTTAAGTAGATAGACAAAAAGATTTAATAGTTAATTTTAGCTAATTTCATATTTAAGCTGAGAAAATCACATTTCCCAGGGATAAGAAGATGGCTGATAAATTGATGTACATTCCCAATGATGATACAAAAAATTACAGAAAATTTTAGGGGCCTTCACTTAATGAACCATCCAATCAAAATTCAATAATAGTTCCAAAAGTTATTAAACCAACGAATAATAAAATGATAAAATTTAGGGAATTTTTTGGTCCATGAATAAAAGTTTTTAAATTAGTTTTGTCATTCGCTGGAATTAAAGCAATGAGGGGTAATTTTGAAAGCTTACTTTGTTCCTAGCAAGTTTCATATTTAGGTCTAGGAAGGTTTTTTTTTTCAGCATGGCTTTCAAACCAATTAATATCCAGTGGGTTAGAACCGGTTCTCAGCCATACTAAAAAAAATATTTATAGAATTGTATTACAGATAATTTTGCACGAATGTTAAAATAAAAATTATAAAATTAATACCAGAGCTGAATCTTTAAATCATTTTTATGGTGCGCTGAATCAGGGCGATTCGGAGGTGAACCGTAGGTGCGCTGATGGTGCGCCACAGAGCACCTATAAAACATTGATTTTTAAAAGATTTTCGGTGCGGTATTGTTAGATCGCTTGCGCACTCACTAAAATAGCTATCTTTAAATGCTATATTTTGGCGCGCCACCAAATAAACAAAATCTTAAAATAATAATTTTTGAATTTAATTAATTTTAAAGAAATCTTGATGTTTGTGTGTGTGCATATTTATTATAATTTTTTTATATAAAAGTGCCGCGTGACATTCTATTTAAAGTATCCTTCCCTTTTTTGTTTTACCCCACAACTTGTTACGGCGTGCTAAAGTTAAAGGAGTAGTTCAATTTGTGACCCGCCCGATGCTACTGTTTATATGTCTCTCTCTCTCTCTCTCTCTCTACCTATCTATTTATTTATCTATCTATCTATTTATCTTTATATCTACCCATCTATCTATCTATTTACCTATCTATCTACCTATCTATCCTTCTCTCTCTATCTTTCTTGCTCTAAAAATATGTTTGGTCTCATACGAGCAGGGCCAACTTTATTACTTAAGACGGGTCAGTACGGTATTTTATATAAACCAATATATAATTTACTTAAAAAATAACTATAAAAATGTTTTCACAATAGTTTTGCAATAAAATATTAAAGTAATTAAAAGAAAATATTTATTAAATATGATTCACCCCGATTTGGCCCGGCAATGCCACTCGCTGAGTACCATTGCCGCGCCAGTACCACGCCACTGGCCGCGCCAAATCGCCCATGCCATTTCGATTTAAAGATTGGTATTAATAATCTGATGGTGCTCTGAAATGAATCGCCCCGGTTCAGCGCACCTATAAACGATTTAAAGATCCAGCTCAGTTTTATTAGCCACGATGGGCAAATATTACAATAACTGCAGAAAACTGCCTATAACAAGATGTGATAAATAACTATTAACTTTTTGGGTGTAGGGGTTCTACTACCTCCCCCCCCCTTCGATTTTAAAAAATTCTTTTTAAGATACCCGTAGGTGCCCCTTGAGACCTCTAGGGGCGTAGCCTCTAGTTGAATATAAAGATGCTAGGTATAGAATGACTGTAGATTTGGAATGACCAACAAAATAATGCGTAAATCTATCTCTATTAGACCAATGGGTCTTCTCTGTTTAACCCCTTACAGTCGGGCCCCTTGCCGCACCTTAATCGGTCGGGGGGGGGGGGGGGCGTTCAACGCCCCCCCTTATTATCTCAGTTCCAATTAGAGCTAGAGGGCTAAGTTTTTTTTTGTGCAAGTCCCCTGTTTGATAATGAATTTCCGACCTTTTATAAATCTAGGTCAATTTTCGCTTCCTTCACCCTTTTTTTTAACAACCTTTGTTTTTAGGTCTTTTTTTACTTAAAAATTTCAAACGGCTGTAATTTTCTTATTTTTGAAGCTAGAAGAAATTTTTCCATAAAATGTTTATCTTTATATAAATTTTACATTAGAAATATCAAAATATAAATTTCAGCGGCCGCAGCTGTACTTGGCAGCTGCCAGCCGCTGCAGTCGGCGGGAAAACGGCGGCAGATCTTCATGAAATTTTAATACGCTATGTAGACATGTAAGAAAAGCTTAAGTTTAAAATTTGAAGTCTCTAAGTCAAAAATTGCGGCCACAGGAGCCTTTTAAAAATTTCTGGAGACCTGGAGGATCAGGACCTGCATGATCATACCTGGAACCTGAAAGTGACTTGAACACCTGTATTTCATATAAGGATGTACTACTAAAGGATTTTTTAGTATTTTGGTATGAAAAAATGCTTTGTTTTAGTCAAAAAAAATATTTTTGCTCTTTACCTGGATGACCCTGCCAGGTTTGCTGGCATCCTGTGCCCGCCAGGATGAAGATATTCAAAAAATTCTAACGCTCAGTTATGTGTCATACCCATACTTGAAAAGTCAAGCAGTTTGGACTCTTTATCTTTCACACACAGAAAATGAGATAGAAAAAACCGGATGGGGGGGCATCCAACGCCCCCCCCCCCCGACTGTTAAGTATAGATTGTTAAATATATATAGATATACAAACACACATCCTGCTACTTTGGTAGATAGACGTCCAATTACTGCATAATAAGCTTTGGAATGATATTCTAATACTTAAATTTCAAGCTCGTGAAACGTATTTTCAATTTATGTATACATATATTCACGCAACCTTGCATTTTCACATTACAGACTAACCTTTTTGGAGACCACCATTTAGAAGTCCTTAGGGATCTAATTGGATATGACAATGGCCGATAAACTAATCTACATCCCCAATGATGATACTTAAAATCTGTAGATTACAATTAGTGGTTGAAACGTGTGGACACTCAACCAATCAAAATTCAATTAAAGTTCCAAAAAGTTGTCAAAAACATCGTATTTTAAAAATGGCTTTTGATATGGTTATATTGGGTTAGGTGATTGCCCTGCAGGGTTAGAGACCCCCTGCAGGGGCTAGAAATAGGAGAAAAGCTACTCTAAAAATACGAAGAATAGCCCCTTAAGGGGCGTTGCCACGAAAGGGACTATACCCGAAATGTCAGCAGTCTATCTTTATTAGGAGCTTAGAAATTCACGGTTTTTCCAACGAATAAGAAAACTTTATTTTAAATCTTTGGGGACTAGTGTAATAAGCAGTCCAATGTCCCCTCCCTCCCTGGTTAAAGTCAAACCGCCGAGGATAGTTAAGGGGAGGAATGCAAGGATCTAAAGTGATAAGACAATGGCCTATAAATTGATCTACATCCCCAATGATGATACAAAAAAAGTACTCTTTCTGGAGATTACAATTAGTGGTTAATCAACTAATCAAAATTGAAAAATGTCCCTAAAATTGTTAAGCCAACGAATAAGAAAACTTTATTATAAAACAAGTGTAATAAACAGCCCAATGTCCACTCCCTGGTATTTAGTATAAATAATCAAATAGTGTCTTATCCCTTTAGATCCCTGAGTTTTATATATTTCTTAAAATTTCGTACTATAGACAGCTTTCTGCGGACATTATGCGGATAGCATGGTTGAGAACTGGTTCTAATCCGGCGGATATTAAACGGTTTAGTGAAGATATATTATCCATGTAAAAATATCATCCCACGTCAAACCTAGTTTACGGAAAAGTTTAGTTTTTAAACAAATTTTTATAACATTTTTTTTCTGTTATCGCTTCGAAATTGATTAATATCCGCTGTATTAGAACCAGTTCTCAGCCATACTGAGAAATCATGTATATATCATCATATTACAGACAATTTTCCACGACTAATAAATTGAAAATCATACAATTATTTGTAAGCCCAGGCCTTCGGCTCTCGGGGCTATCAAAACTGGTTTTAATCTTGTAATTTTTTATTCTAATATGATTCGCAGAAAGCTGCCTATAATACGATGCGATAAATAACTATTAACAATTGTACTGTAAATTACACTGGTACCCAAAGTTTTATACACTCATTCTTTTAAAAAAGATAAAAATACTTTTGGGACTTTTATTTCATATTGATTTATTAGTAAGAGAGGGAGGAGAACATTGGACTGTAAATGATACTGGTACCCAAAGTTTTATTAATAACACTTTCTTTGGGGACTTTTATTTCATATTGATTTATTAGTAAGAGAGGGAGGATAACATTGGACTGTAAATGATACTGGTACCCAAAGTTTTAACAAAAACACTTTCTTTGGGGACTTTTTATTAAATATTGATTGATTGGTAAGGTAAAAAATCAAAAACACAATCTGTTCCTCGCTTTTGGGGACTCTTATTAAATACATAGTATTATTGATTAGTACAAACTAGCAGTCTTCAAATTTTCAACCAATTAATTTAAGGCACATAGTAGATCATTTTATCGTCCATTGTCTTATCCTTTGAGATCCCTTAAAATGATATACCCTCTATTTATAGTAGGGTTTGGCTGGATATCCGGCCGGTTACCGGATATTGAAACTATCTGGATACCGGATATCCGGCTGATTTTTACTGCCGGATATCCGATAATTTGCCGGATATCAAGCGTTGGCCAGATATCTGGCCGGATACCGGATATTGAAACTATCCGATACCGGATATCCGGTATCCGG